>NW_027469191.1:0-300000 GCF_051020765.1 Lasioglossum baleicum | reverse complement strand
GGTGGTCACGTTCCCGAACCGTTTGACACTGGATCTCCTAATTCATACATGAAATTATGGGACTGCCACTAAAATGTGACCAGTTGACTTTCCTGATGACGATGTTATACTCACCATACTGCTGGTTAGCATCTCGGAAGGTAAGGACTTCGGTAAAAAGTTTGACTCAGTACCAATTCGTAACGTTCTACAACGGTTTGTATCTAGAGTTTAATATTTATACCATGCAATAAGGTGTATGATGCCAATAGTGTACAGCAGATTTTCTCCCTCAATGCCTGGTTTGACACTCGGTATCACAGGATATGTGAGGCCATTGACATATACATTCGACTCTCTAAGAGGGTTGTAACGGCCTCCAACGATTTGAATCTGGATATTCTTATTCATACGTGAAATTAAGGTGCACGGCACTATAAGAAATAGTAGCTTGCTTCCCTGAACACCAATTTAGACTATCGATACAGCGGCTTAGGTTCTCGGAAGTTATTGTCTGTGGTAAAACGTTTGACTTTATACCAACTGGTAACGTTCACACACTGTTTGGTGCTCTGCACTGATATTCATACCGTGAGGTAAGGTGTCTCTTTCCTATACTGCGCTGGGAATTTACTCTTGGAATACCTGGATAGATTCTCGGAATCATAGGATAGGTGATGCTATTGACGAAGGTCTTCGACTCCCAAAGAAGGTGACATCGTCCTCCGCCGACCCCTCTCTCGTTTATGCTATCCTTACACGGAAACAATGTGTCGTCTGATAAAGTATCTACTAATTTGTTTCCGCGAAAATTCCGCGAAACACTCCCTTCACCAATCTAGGCATCTGGGAAGGCGAAGACTTCGGTAAAAGTTTGACTCTATACGAGTAGGTAAAGTTCTCAAATGGTTGGACGCTGTATTTTAATATTCAATCCGCTAATTAAGGTATCTATTGCTAATACTGTATAGCGCATTTACTCCAGGGATATATCGTTTTGCTTTCGGAATCGCAGGATAGGTGAAGCTATTGACTTAGCAGTTCGTCTTTCACTGAATGTAGGAACGCCTTCGAACTGTGTGACCATCGATGATGATATTTATACTCAAATATTTGGCGTTCGTCCGCTAACAGTTCTGCCAAATTGTTTCCGTGCACATTACGTGGGACACTAGCTACAGCGGATTAGGTTTTCTGAAGGTATGGTATTCTGTAAAAGGAATGACATTATGCCCATTGGTAATGTTCTCTGTCGGTTTGACTCTCTACATTAATATTCATGCTTTGAATTAATGATTCTATCGCCAATACTGCTCAGCGGATTTAATCCTGAAATACCAGACTTGACGCTTGAAATCTCAACTATGGGTGAAGCTGTTGACTCAGCGATTCGACTCTAAAAGGAGGTGGTAACGATCTCGAATGAGTTGACATATGATTTTCCAATTCGTAAATGAAAATATGGTGCCCGTCGCTGAAATTGTTACAAATTTCCCTCTCTGAACAGGAAATTATGCTCTCGACGTCACGGGTGCCCATCGCGGAAGGTAAGGTCCTCTGTAAGACTTTTGACTTTTGTACCAATTGGTTGTGTTGTCAAACAGTGAGACGCTGTATTTTAATTTTCAATCCGAGAATTAAGGTGTCTGTTGCCAATACAGTACTGCATATCTACTCCCGCAATACCTGTTTGACTTTCGGAATCACTGGATATGTGAAGCTAATTACTTAGCCGTAGGAAGCTCAAAGAAGGTGGTAACGTTCTCTAACGCATTGACTATCGTTATTGACATTAGTACACGAGCATGTGGTGTCCAGCCCCTGAAATGCCTTCCAATCTGATTTTGTTTACATTAAGTAGGGCACTCGCTACACCAGGATTGGATATAGGAAGGTAAGGTATTCAAAAAAGGAATGACACTATACGAATTGGTAATGTTCTCCGACGGTTTCTCTCCTTACATTAATCTTAATACCGCAAATTGTGGGGTCAATTGCCAGTTATCATCAGCGGATTTACTCCTGTATTTCCAGGCTTGACCCACGGAACTGTAGGTGAAGCTATTAACTCAGCCGTTCGACTAGCAAAGGAGGTGGTAACTTTCTGGAAGTGTATTGACAAAAGACACCTTAACTCATGGTTTGAATAGTAAAGCAGAACATCAAACCGTTTGAGAACTATACCTGTTGCTATAATGTCAAACGTTTTACCGAATCCCTTCCCGTCCGAGAAGCTGACCCGCTATATCGAAAGTACAGCTACGTGTTTAGAGAATCACATTGGTATACAATTTACTGACAGCACCTGATATTCAAGCATGAATTAGAATGTCGATGGTCAAACTGTGCGAGAACGTGACCTCCTTCTTCTAGAGTCGTACTACTGTTTCAATAGCTTCACCTACCCTGTGATTCCGAGAGGCAAACCACGTAATCCGAGAGTAAGTCCGCTGAACAGTATTGGCATTAGACTCCCTCTTTCACAGTTTAAATATTAAGGTACAGCATCAATCCGTTTGAGAACGTTACCAATTGGAACAGGATCAAACAGCTTACTGAATCCGTTATCCTCCGCGAGCATAACGCATTATATCGAGAGCATATCTACGTGATCGGAGAACCACATTAATATACATTTTGGTGTCTGATACCTGAATTTCATGTATGAATTAGAAGATCGAGTGTCAAACCGAACGATATCGTTATCACCTTCCTTGAAGGTCGCACATTTAAGTCAATTTCTGCGCGTCTCCTCTGATTCCGAGAGGCAAATCTGATATTCCAGCAGTAAATATGCAGAGCAGCATTGTAAATAGACAGCCTAAATCACGATATGGGTATTACAGCACTGTGCCAAGCCGTTGTAGACCGTTACATATTGGTATGGAATCTGACTTTTTGCCGATGGCCTTACATTGCGAGAAGATAACACGCCGGAGAGAGAGTATAACTTCGTGTTCAGTGAAGCCAAGTTGTATCCATATCAGCGACTGCCGCCTTAATTTCTTGTATTAATTATAAGGTTGAGTGTCAAACGCATCGGGAACCTGACCAACTTCGTTGAGAGTCGAACCACTAAATCAATAGCTTCACCTATCCTGGAATTCCGAGAGTCAAGCCAGTTATTCTGGGAGTCATTCCGATGCATAGTATTGGCATAATACACCATATTTAACGCTGTAATTATTAACGTCCCGAGTTAAACCGTCGTTGAACGTTACTAAATGGTATAGTATCACACTTTTGGCCGAAGGCCTTACCTTCCGAGAAGGTAACACGCCGTTTAGAGAGTATAACTTTGTGTTCAGAGAAGCCAAGTAGTATCCATTTTATGGATGGTCTCCTCAATATCCTGCATGAATTAGAACGTCGAGTGTCAAACAGATCGGGAACCTGTCCAACTTGGTAGAAAGGCGAACGGCTGTATCAATAGCGTCAAACGTCCTGCGATTCAGAGCGTCGAACTAGGTATTCCGGGCGTAAATACGCTGAAGCGTAATGGAAGTATACACATCAATGCACGGTATGAATATTAAAGCAGACCGTCAACCCATTGCTAACCGTTACCCATTGGTATAGGGTGAAACAATTTACCGAAGGCCTTACCGTCCAAGTATCTAACCCGCAGTAGCGAGTGTTATGTTTAGTGATCACGGAAACAAATTAGTAGTCATTTTAGCAGAAGGAAGCTCTATATCCATGTATAAATAGAAAAATCGACAGTCATGCAATTCGGGAACGCTACCACCTTCTTTGGGAATGGAACGGCTAAGTCAATAACTTAACATATCCTGTGCATCCCAAAATAAGAGCAGTTGTAGCCTGGAGTGAATCTGCTGAACACTACTGACAATAGGCACCGTAACACACGGTTTGAATACAATAGCAGACCGTCAAACCGTTAAAGAACGTTACCTGTTGGTATAGAATCAAACACTTTACCGATAGACCTACCTTCTGAGAAGCGAACCAGCAGTATCGAGAGTATATCTTCGTGTTCAGAGAAAGAAAGTAGTATTCATTCTAGTGACGGGCACGTTAACTTCAGTCCGTTTTACCGGTAGGCCATCGCTTCCGCGAAACTCACCCGCTTCATCGGGAGTATAACATCGAGTTCAAAGGATCAAATTAGTAAACATTATAGCGACTGGGGCCTTAAATTCACTATGAATAAGAAGTTCAGAGGTCAGTCCATTCGACAAAGTTACCTCCTTCTCTGAGATTCAAACGGTTAAGTCAACAGCTTCATACATCCTATGATTCATACAGTCGAACGAGATATTCCGGGAGTAAATACTCTGCACAGCATTCGCAATAGATAACATATATCGCGGCTTGAATATTAAACCAGATCGCCATACCATTTGAGAACGTTATCAACCTGTATTGAGTCAAACTGTTACCGGAAGCAGCACCTACGGTGAATCAGTCCCGCAGTATCGACAGTATAACACCGTGTACAGCGGGACGAATTAGTATACGTGTTAGCGACCAGCACATTAAATTCATGTATGAATTAGAAAATCAAGGGCTCTACCGTTCGAGAACGTTAACACCTTCTTTTGGATTCGAACTGCTGAGTCAATAGCTTCATCTGATCCCTGATTCCGAGAGTCAAACGAAGAATTCCGCGAATAAATCCGCTGAAATGTTTTGCATCATACACCCTAATTCATGTTATGAATAATGAAGTATGGATTCAAACCATCAGAGCAGTTTACATATTCGTATAGAGTCCGTATTCTTACCGAATACCATATCTTAAGGGGACATAAACCGCTGTAGCCAGAGTGTTACTTATTGTTCACGGAAACATATTAGTAGTAATTCTTGCAGTCGTACAGCACACTTTCAGGTACAAATATCAAAATCGAGAGTCAAACCGTTAGAGAAAGTTACCACCTTCTTTGGGAGTCGAAATGCTAGGGCAATACTTTACATATGCTTTGCTCCGAAAGTCAAACCAGGTATTCTGGGAGTAAATCCGCTGTACAGTAATAGAGTTATTCGCCATACCTCAAGGTATAAATATTATTGTGCAGAGTAGAACCGTTGTAGAACATAACGAATTGGATCAGAATCCAACATTTTACCGCAGGACTTTCCTTACGAGATCCCATCCCGCTTTAGCGTTTGGCTTGCTCAGCGTTCACCGGTACAAATTAGTAGAAAGTTTGGTACACGGACACCTTATTTGCATATACGAATAGAAGGATTGAGGGACAAACGGCGCGGGAACGTTTCCACCTTCTTCTATTGTCCAACTGCTAAATCTGTAGATACTCATATCATGTCATTCCGAGAGTCAGAACACGTACTCCTGGAGCGAATCCACAGAACGATATTACCAGTATCCGCGGTAATTCACGGAACAAATATTATAATGCATAGTCAAATTATTGACGAACGTTACATATTTCTGTAGCGTCAAACTTTATATCGATGACCTTACCCTCGGATACCTCAACCTGCTGTATCAATTGCCTAAATTCGTGTTATAAAACATAACCTGTTATTCCTTTTAGTGACTGGCACCGTCATTTCATGTATAAATAAGATCGATATGCATGCTGGTCCAGAACTTTACAAATTTCTATTAGATTCGCACAGCTAAGTCATTGGCTTCACCTATCCTGTGATTACGAGCTTGGAACCCGGTATTCCGGGAGTGAATCCGCTGTACAGTATAGGCAATAGGCACCTTAAATTAAGTTATGAATATTAAAGTAGGTAGTCAAATCATTGGAGAACATAACTAGATGGTATACAGTCAAGCTTTCTACCGAAGGCATTAACTTCCAAGAAGCTAACCCGCTGCATCGAGTGTATAAATTAGCCTTTAGAGAGACAGAGTATTATACATCTTAGTGTTGTGCAACTTACTTCCGTGTATGAATAACTGGATAAAGTGTCAAATCGTTCCAGAACGTTACCGCCAGCCTTGAGAGTCGGGCGGCTGTGTCCATAGCTTCTCATATCCAGTGATTTCCAGGGTCGAACCGTGTACTCCGGGAATAATCTGATGAAGAGTATTGGCAATAGACAACCTTAATTTGTGGTATGAATATGAAAGTAGAGCGGTAAACCGTAGGAGAACTTTACCAATTGGTATGACGACAAACAACTTCCCGGACACCTTACTTTTCGCGATTCAAATCAGGAGTATCGAGAGTATAACTACGTGCATATCGAAGAAAATTTGTATTCACTTTAGCGACGGATACCTTAATCTCGTGGATGAATAAGGAGATCGCGAGTCAAACCGTTCGAGAACGTTATCACCACCTTTGAGTGTCTCACAGCTAAGTGAGTTCCTTTACCGATCCTGTTATTCCGATAGACAAACCAGGTATATGTGGAGTAAATACACTGAACAGTATTGGCAATAGACGCCTTAGTTCACGGTTTGAATATAGAATCAGCCAGTCGTGCCGATGTAGAGCGTTACCTATTGCTATAGAGTCAAACATCTTACCGATAGCCCAACCGTCGGAGACGGTACCATGCAGAACCGAGAATATAACGTCGTGTTCAGAGGAAGAAATTAGTGAACAATTTTGTGACGGGGACCATAATTTCATTATAAATATGAAGATCCATCGTCAAACTGTTCGACAAAGTTGCCACATTCTTTGAGATTTGAAGGGCTTTGTCTATAGCTTCATACATCCAGCGATTCCGAAAGTCAAACTAGTGATTTCGTGAAAAAATGCACTGTACAGTATTTGCATTAGATGCCTTAATTCGCGGATTATATATTAATACGGTACGTCACACCGATGTAGAACGTTACATATTGGTACACTGTCAAACTTTTTACCGAAGGCCTTACCTTTGGAGAACATATCCCGTTGTATCGAGAGTATTAATTTGCGTGCAGAGAAGAAAACTAGTATACATTTTAGTGATATGCACCTTAATTTCCAGTATGAATAGGAAAATCGATAGTAAAACCTTCCAACAACGTTTACACCTTTGTTGCGAGTCACATAGCTAAGGCTATATCTTCACGTACCCTGAGCCAAATTCCAAGAGCCAAACAAGTAATTCCGTCAGTATATTCGATGAACAGTATTGACAATAAACGCTTCACTTCACGGTATGAATATCAAAGTAGGGAAACAATCCCTTCGACTACGTATTCAATTGCTATACTGTGAAAGGTTTTACCGAAGACCTTACTTTCCACGTACGTACCTCGCTGTATCGAGAGAGTAACCTCGTGTTCACAAATACAAATTAGTACACATTGTAGTGCGGGGCACCTTAATTTCAAGTATGAATACGATAATCAAGTGTGAAACCGCTGGAGAACGTTACTAATTCATATGAAGTCATTCTTTTTACCGAATACAGTATTGTACGAGAAAATAGCATGCTTTAGCGAGTGCCGTGCTCAATGTTCACGGAAATGGATCACTACATATAGTAGCTGTCGGTCACGTAATTTTCATGAATGAATATCAAAACGACAGTCAAACCATTTCAGAATTTTACCCACGTCTTTGTGAGTCGAACGGCTAAGTCAATAGCTTCACGTATCCCTTGGTTCCGAGAGTTAAACCAGGCACTCTGGAAGTAAATCCTCCGAACCGTATTGACAGTAGGCACCATATTTCACGGTATGGATATTAGTGTATAGCGTCAACCGGTTTGAGAGCGTTACAAATTTGTATAATCGTTTACTGAACGCTTTACTGAACAGATTACCATGCGAAAGGCTAACACGGTGAACCGAGATTATAACATGCTGTTCAGAGGAACAAGTAAGTACAGATTATAGTGACGGGCAGCTTAATTTCATGTATGAATAAGATGATCGAGGGGCAAACCTTTCTTGAGAGTCGCACAAGCAAGTCAATAGCTTCACCTATCCTGTGATAGCGAGCGTGTACCTGGTATGCCGTGATTAAATACACTGAACAGAATTGGCAATAGACACCTTAATTCGCTGCATTAATGTTCAGGATGACAGCCAAACCGCCGGACAATATTACAAAATGGTATAAAGTCATTCTTTATGATCAATACCTTGCCTTCCGAGCAACCAACCCGTTGCAGGGAGTGTGTTATTCACTGTCTGCGCACAAAGAAATCAGTAGACATCTTGGAATAGGGACACATTATTTTCATGCCTGAGTAGCAAAATCGGGAGACAAGCCGTTGGAGAACATTGCCACCTTTCTTGAAAGTGGCACAGCTAAGCCAATAGCTTCACTTGTCCTGTTATACCAAGAGTAAAAGCAGGTATTCCGTGATTCAAAACGCAGTACAGTATTGGCAATAGGCATCGACGTTCACGATATAAATATTAACGTACATAGTCTGACTGTTATAGAGTGTCACTTATTGATATAGTGTCAAACATTTTACCGACGGCCCCACCATCCGAGACCCAAAAACGCTGTATCGAGAGTACAACTTCTTGTTCAGAGAAGCACATTAGTATACATTTTAGCGATGGGCGCCTTAATTTCATGAATGGCAAAGAAGACCAGGTGTCAAACCTTTCTACAACGTACCGATCTTCTTTGAGAGTCGCTTGGACACGCCTATAGCTTCAGCTATCCAGCGATTACTAGAGGCAGTCAGGTATTCCGCGACTTATCCCACAGTACAGTATTGAAATTAGCCACGCTATTTCGCAATATAAATATTAAGGAACAGAGATAGCCTTTGTAGAACGCTTATTGCTATTCAGTCAAACTTTTTACCGAAAGCCTTACCATGCGAAGACCTATCCCGCCGTACCGTGAGTATAACTTCGTGTTCAAGGAAGCAAATTATTATGTATCTTAGTGACGGCAACCTAAGTTCCATATGTGAATTCGCAGATCGAGTGTCAAACAGTTCGAGGACGATACCACCTACAATGAGAATCGAACGCCTATGTGCATATTTCCACCTATCCTGAGATACCGAGAGTCAAATTAGATATTCCAGGAGTAAATGCGGTGTACAGTATTGGCAATAGACACCTTAATTCGCCATATTAATGTTAATGTACAGAGTCACACCGTTTTACATCGTTACGTATTGGTGTAGAGTCAAAATATTACCGCAGCCCTTAAATTCTGAGATTCTAACCCGCTGTGTCAAGAGTATATCTTCGTTTTCAGAGTAGCTAATTGGTATACATTGTAATGTCGGGCACCATTAATTCCATGTGCGAATCAGAATATCGGGCGTCAAACCGATCGACAACGTTACCACCTTCTGTGAGTGATGACCGGCTATGTCAATAACATCACCTATCCAGTGATTCGCAGTGTCAAACCAGGTGTCACTGGAGTAAATCTGCTGAACATTATTGCCACTAGACACCTTTATTCACGGTTTGAACAGTGAAGTAGTGCGTCAAAGTGTGTGGTAGCATTGTCAATTAGTATTAAGTCTAACACTTTACCGATGGCCTAACCTTCGGAGATGATAACCCGCCGATGCGAGAGTATAACATAGTGCTCAGAGAATGAAATTAGTACCCATTTTATTGGTGGGGCACCTTAATTTCAATTATGAATAAGAAGTTCGAGAGTCAATCAGTTTGAGAACGTTCTCACCTTTCTTGAGAGTTGCACATATCTAAGTCAATAGTTTCATCTATCCTGTGGTTCCGAGAGTCAAACACGGTACTCCGGGATTAAATCCACTGAACTGTATTGGCAATAGACAACTTGAATCACGTCCGGAATATTATGGTTGAAAGTGGAACCGACGGAGAACACTAACAATTGGAATTATGTCATTCGTTTTATCCAATACCTTACCTTCCGAGAATCAAAATCGCTGCAGCGATTGCGTTTCATAGTCTTCAGGTGATAAAATTAGTAGACATTCTAGCAGACGGACACATTATTCTCATGCGTATATAGGAATATTCAGGACAAACCGTCCGTGAATGTCACCGCCTTCCTTGAGAGTCGAACAGCTAAGTCAATAGTTTCACCTGTCCTGTGATTCTGATAGTCAAGCCAGGTTGATCGGGAGTAAAGCCGACGTATTATATTGGCATTGGACACCTTTATAAGCGGATAGGATATTACAGTGGAGCGTCAAACCGATTGAGAACGTTACAAATTCGTACAAAGTCAAACATCCTACCAAAGACCTTACCAACCGAGAACCTAACCCGCTGTATCGAGAGTATAACTTCGTGTATCGGGAAACAAATTGGCATTCATTTTAGTGACGGGCAGCTGAACTTCAGGTATGAATTAGAAGATCGAGGGAGAACGATGCCACCTTCCTTGTGATTCAAACGGTTATGTCAATGGCTTCACGTATCCTGTGATTCCGAGCGTCGTACCAGGTATCCCTGGAGTAAACACCGCTGCCCGGAATTGGCCAATGCAGACTTCAAATCACGGTATGAGTATTAATGTAGGAGTCAAACTGACGGAGAACAAAACACATGCCCATAAAGTCATTTCTTTCACCGAATACCATTCCGTCCTAGAACCAAACACGCTGTAGCAAATGACTCGCATATTGTACACGGGAAGAAATTAGTTGACATTTAAGCGGACGGAAGCCGCCATTTTATGTATATATATAATCATTGTGTGACAAACCGTTAGAGATCGTTACCCCCATCTTTGAGAGTCGATCGGCTAGGTCTATTACTTCACCTATCCGGTGATTCCGGGAGTAAATCCGATGCACAGTATTGGCATTGGACACCCTATTTCACGGTATAAATATTAAGGTACCGAATCAATCCGTTTGAGAACGTTAATAATTGGAATAACGTCAAACGTTTTACTGAATCCCTCACCCTCCGAAAGTCTAACGCATTATGTCGAGAGTATAACTTGGTGCTCAGGGGAAGAAATTTGTATACATTTTAGAGACGGGCTCATTATCATCATGTATGAATTAGAAGATGGATGTGTCAAACGGTTCGAGAACGTTACTTCATTCTTTGAGAGACGAACAGCTAAGTCAAGAGTTTCACTTATTCCAAGTTTCCAAGGGTCGAGTGAGGTACTCCGGTCGTAGATCCGCTGAACAGTTCTGCAATAGTTACCTTAGACCATGGTACGTATATTAATGTAGAGCGTAAATGCGTTTGAGAATGCTATCAATTGATATGATGTCAAACGCTTTACGGAAGACCTTCCCTACCGGAAGCCTATAGCGCTGTATCAAGAGCATAACTACGTGTTCGAGGAAGCAAATTGGTATATATTTTAGTGCCGGCACCCTTTACTTCGTGTCTGAATTAGAAGATCGAGCATCAAAGCTTTCTAGAGCATTACCACGCTCGCCGGGATTCGAACGGCATAGACAATAGGTTCACCTATCCCGTGATTACGAGAGTCAAACAAGGTATTCCAGCAGAAAATCCGTTGAACAGTATTGGCAATAGGCACACTTATTCATTGTATGGATATTAAAGTTGAGCGTCAAACCGTTCGAGTACGTTACCAACTGGTATAAACTCAAACCTTCTATCGAATAACTTATCGACCTATACCAAACATCGAACTAGCGAGTGTCCTGCTTAGTGCTCACGGAAACAAAATAGTAGTCATTATAGCTGACGGAGACCATATTTTCGTGTCTGAATGGCAATATCGGCAGTCAAACTACTCTGGATCGGTACCACATTTTTTCGGATTCGAACGGCTAAGTTAATAGCTTCACGTATTCTAGGATCCCGAGAGACAAAATTGGCACTCTGAGAGTAAGTGCCCCGTACCGTACTGGCAATAGTCACCTTAATACTCGGAATCAATATAAAGCAGTCCGACATACCGTTTTAGAGCGTTACCTACTTACATATAGTTAAACCTTTCACCGAAAGCCATACCTGCCGAGAATGTAACCCTCCGAATCGAGAGGATAAATTTGTGTACAAAGTAACACATTAGTATACATTTTAATGATGGGCACCATAATTTCATGTATTATTTATAAGATCGAGTATCAAACCGTTCGAGAACGTTACCACCTTCTATGAGAGACGAACGTCTAAGTCCATAGCTTGTCGTATTCCAATATTCGGAGAGGCAATCCATGAATTCCCGGAGTGAATGTTACAAATTTGCCACCTTGAACACTGTGCAAGACACTTGCTTCAGCGGGTTGGGCTTCTCGGATGGTATGCACATCGGTAAGAAGTTTGACTCTAAACTAATATATGAAGTTCTATAAACGTCACGGTCTCTGTGGCCAATACTACTCAGGGGCTATATGCCAGGAATACATTGTTTGGCTCAAGGAATCACAGGATAGGTGAAGCTTTGACATAGTCGTTCGAAGCTGACAGAAGGGGAAAACATTCTCGTACGGTTTGACACTCGACATTGTAGTTCATGCATGAAACGAAGGTGCCCGTCACTAAAATATATACTAGTTTGGCCTCTGAACACGAAGATATACTGTTGATACAGCGAATTAGCTTATCGGAAGGTACGGCCTTCGGTGAAAAATTAGACTCCATTGCAATAGGTAAAGTTGCACAATGTGTAACTCTGTACTTTCATATCTATACAGGGGAGTAGGGTTTTAATGCCGATACTGTACAGCAGATTTACTCCCGGAATACCTGATTTGACTCTCAGAATCATAGGAGAGGTGAAGCTGTTTACTTAGCCGTTCGGGTCTCATTGATGGTGTTATCGCTCTGGAACGGTTTGACCCACTATCTTCTGATTCATATACGACCTTATGATGCCCATCACTAAAATGTATACTAATGTCTGTCTTTGAGCACGAAATTATACTCTCACCCTATACGGCGGGATAGGTTCACGGGAGGTAAGTTTTCTGTAACAAGATTGACGCTATACCAATAGGTATCGTCCCACAGCGGTTTGACGTGCAGCTTAATATTCAATCCCTGATTTATTGTGTCTATTTCCAGTAATGTACGGGGTATTTACCTCCGGAGTACCTGCCGTGACTATCGGAATCTCTGGATATGTGATGCTATTAACTTGGCCGTTCGGCGCTCAAGGAAGGAAAGTATTGTCCTCGAACTGCTTCACCCACGATCATTTAATTCACACTTGAAATTAAGAGTACCGTCACTAAAATGTGAACTAATTTCCTTCCATGTACACGAAGTTATGCTCTTTATTCAGCGGGCTATGTTCACGGAAGGT
Source organism: Lasioglossum baleicum (assembly GCF_051020765.1). NCBI lineage: Eukaryota > Metazoa > Arthropoda > Insecta > Hymenoptera > Halictidae > Lasioglossum > Lasioglossum baleicum. Next base: position 286,912 of record NW_027469191.1, on the reverse strand, counting down.
AAGTTATTCTGTGCAAAGATTGACTTTATATAAACTGGTAATGTTTTCCGATGGTTTGACCTTCCACTGTTATATTGACACCGTTGATTAAGGTGACAAGTGACAAAACTGCTCAGCACATTTGCAACCGGAATACCCGGTTTGACACTCGGAATCACAAGTTGGGTGAAGCTATTGATTTCGCAGCTCGACACTCAGCGGTGTTGGTAACGATCTCCAACGGTTTGACCCTCGGCCTTCTAATTCACACAAGTATTCATGGGGCATGCCATTAAAATGAATGTAATTTGTCCCACTAATCACGTTGTCATAGTCTCGATACTGCTGGTTAGCTTCTCGAAACTTTAGGCCTTCGGTAAAAGTTTGACTACATAACAATACATAACGTTCTACAACGGTTTGATTGTGTACTTTAATATTTGTACCGCGAAACACGGTCTCTGATGGCAATATTGGACAGCAGATTTCCTCTCGGAATACCTCATTCGACAGTCGGAGTCATTGAATTGGTGAAGCTATTCACGTAGCCGGTCGATGCTGGAAGTGGATGGTACCGTTCTCAAACGGTCTGACGCTCGATATTCTTATTTATAATGAAATTAAGCACCCCGTCACAATAATTTTTGCTACTTTGATCCTCTGAGCACGATGTTATAATCCCGAAACAGTTCAGCGGACATACTCACGGAATAACACGTTTGACCCTGGGAATCAATACTGTGATATTCATGCCATATATTAAGGTATCTATTGCCGATAATGTTCAGAGGACTTACACCACGGATACCTTGCTTGACTCTGAGGAATCACAGAATTGGTTAGACTGTTGACTCAGCCTATCGACTTTCGAAGAATGTGGACACGTTCTCGAACGGTAGGACACACGATCTTCTTATTCATACATGAAACTAAGGTGAACGCCACTCCAGTTTATACTAATTTGATTCCGTTAACAATAAGGAAAATACTCGCTTCGGCGTGTTATATTCTCGCTTGTTAAGACCTTCATTAAAAAGTATGACTCCATAACAGACGAAATGTTCCCCACGGTTTGACTCTATACATTACTATTGATACCCCGGAAAGGGTGTCTATTGCTTAAACTGTTCAGCGTATTTACTCCGAAATACGTGGTTTGACTCCAGGAATTATATGGTATATGTAGCTATTGACATAGGTTAAACTCTCGATTTTGCTGTTTATACATGAAAATGTGGTGCCCGTCTGCTAACATGTCTACACATTCGTTTCCGTGAAGATTATGCGAGACACTCGCTACAGCGAGTTAGCTTCTCGGGCGGTAACGTTTTCGGTAAAACGTTTGACTTTATAGCAATAGGTAACATTCTCAAACGCCCCACGCTCTACTGTAAAATTCAAGCTGTGAATTAAGGTATCGATTTCCAGTACTGTTCAGCGGATATACTCCTTGAGTACCTCGTTTGACTATCGGAATCACAGGATACGTGAGCTTATTGACCTAGCCGGTCGTCTCTCATTGAAGGTGGTAACGCTCTCGATGTATTTGACTCCATCTTCTAATTCATACATGAATTGTGCTGTACGTCACCAAAATGTATACCAGTTCGTACCTCTGAACACGGCGTGATACACTTGATACAGGGGGTCAGTTTTTCGGAGGTAAGGCGTTCTGTAGGAAATTTAACCCCACACGAATATGGAATGTTATACAATGTCTCCACGGCCATCCTTAATATTCATCCGAGAATGGAGGTACCTATTGCCAATATTCTACTGCGGATTTACTCTCGGATTACCTAGTCTTACTCTCGGAATCACAGGATATGTGAAGCAACTTACTTAACCGTCCGTCTCTCACAGAAGCTGGTAACGTTTTCGATCGGTTTGACACTGGACCTTCTCAGTCACGCATGAAATTAAGATGCTCGTTTGTAAACGTATACTAGTGCGTACTTCTACATACGGTGTTATACTCTCGAAACGGAGAGTTTGCATCTCTGAAGATAAGGCATAGGCAAAGAGTTTGACTTTACACCAATTGGCAAAGCTCTACGACGGTTTGACTCTCAAGCTTAATATTCATGCTGTGAATTACAGTATCTATTGCCAATATTGTTTAGAGTACTTATGCCTAAAATACGTGGTTTGACTCCCGCAATCAATAGGAGAAGCTATTGTCTTAGATGTGGAGTTTTCAAAGAAGGTGGTAATGATCTCGTACGGATTGACGCTCGATGTTCTAATTCATATATCATAATAAGGTATGCCTCTGCTATAATGTCTAATAATTTGGTTCCGTGGACAGTAAGCATGACACTCGGTAAGGCGCGTTATGTACTAGGAAGGTATCGTATTCAGTAAAAAGAAAGACACTATTCCAATTGATATTGTCTTCCGACGGATTGGCCTTTCACTTTAATATTCATACCCTGAATGAAGGTGTCTATTGACAATACTGCACAGTGCATTCACTCGCGGAATAACTGATTTGGATTTGGCTATCTGAATCACAGGGCAGGTGAAGCTATTGACATATGCGTTCGACTATCTACGAGGGTGGTAACGTCCTGCAACGATATGAATGTGGATATTCTTATTCATACATAAAATTAAGGTGCACGGCACTATAAGAAATAGTAGCTCGCTTCTCTGAACACCAATTTAGACTACCGATACAGCGGCTTTGATTCTCGGAAGGTATTGTCGTTGGTAAAACGTTTGACTTTATACCAACTGGTAACGTTCACACACTGTGTGGTGCTCTGCACTAATATTCATACCGTGAGGTAAGGTGTCTCTTCCAGATACTGCACTGGGAATTTACTCTTGGTGTACCTGGGTAGATTCTCGGAATCATAGGATAGGTGATGCTATTGACGAAGGTCTGCGACACCTAATGAATGTGGCATCAACCTTCGCCGATCTGACTCTCGATTATGCTATTCTTACACAGAAACAGGGTGCCGTCTGATAAAGTATGTACCAATTTGATTCCGCGAAAAGTCCGCGGAACCCTGCCCACACCCATCTAGGCATCTGGGAAGCCGAGCCTTTCGGTAAAAGATTGACTCTATACGAATCGGTAAAGTTCTCAAATGGTTTGACGCTTTACTTTAATATTCAAACCGTGAATTAAGGTGTCAATTGGCAATACTCTTCAACGGATTTACTCCAGGAGTACCAAGTACAACTCTCCGAATCACTGGATAGGTAAAGCTGTTCACTTAGCCGTTCGTCCCTCACAGATCGTGTCAACATTCTCGAGCGGTCTGAGTCTCGATCATTTAATTCATTCCTGAGGTTATGGTGCCCTTCTACTGAAATGAAGAATAATTTCCATCTATGAATACGAAGTTCTACTCTCGATACGGCGGGTTAGGTTCTCCGAAGGCAACGCTTTGTGTAAACGATTTGAATCTACACCAATGGGTTATTGTCCACAACGCCTTGAAGGTCTGCTTTAATATTCATACCGCGAATTAAGGTGTCTATTGACAATACCCTTCTGCGGATTTACTCCCTGATTACCCCGTTTGTCTTTCGGAATCACGGGGAAGGTGAAGCTATTGAAGTAGCCATTCGACAATCATATAATGTGGTAACGGTCTCGAACGGTTTGACCCTCGAACTTCTAATTCATACATGAATTTAAGGCGCCCGTCACAGAACTGAAGACTAATTTCTTTCTCTGAACACGAAATTCTGCAGTCAAAACGGAGGGTTTGCTTCACCGAAGGTAAGGCTGTCGATAAACTGTTGGACTGTGTACCATCTGGCAACGATCTACAATGCATTCACACTCTACCTTAATATTCAAACCGTGAGTTAAGGTACCAATTGCGAATACTCTTCAGCGATCTTACGCCCAGGGTTCATGGTTTGGCTCTCCGAATCACAGTATAGGTGAAGCTATTGACTCAGCCGTTCGTCTCACACAGAGTGTGGCATCGTTCTCGAAGGGTTTGACACTCCATCATCTAATTCGTGCATAAATTTATTGTGCTCATCCCTAAAATGAATGCGAGTTCGTGCCACTGATCACGGTGTCATGCGTCCGATATAGCGGGTTAGCTTAACGTATGGTTATGCATTCTGGCAGACGTTCGACCATTCACCTATATGTAATGTTCAACAACTGCATTGCGGCCTGCTTTATTATTCAAACCGTGATCTATGGTGTCTATTGCTAATGCTTCTCAGCGATCTTACTCTCGGTTTTCCCGGGCTGACTCTCCGATCCACAGGATAGGTGAAGCTATATACTTAGGTGTTCGACTCCCAAAGAAGGTGAGAACATTCTCTAACGGATTGGCTCCTTATTGTTCTATTCATACATGAAAATGAGGTGTCCGTCTGCATAAGTATCTACTGGTTTTTTCCGTATGCACTAAGCAGGACACTTGCTGCAGCGGGTTATGATCTTGGTTGGTAATATAACCGGTAAAATCTTTAACATTGTACCACCTAGTTATAATCTCCAACGGTTTGACTACCTACATTAATATCCATAACATAAATTAAGGTGTCTATTGCCCATAATGAACAGCGGATTCACTCCCGGAATACCTGGTTCGAAGCTCGGAATCACAGACTAGGTGCCGCTATTGACTTAGCTGTGCGAATATAACGGATAGTTGTATCCTTCTGGAACAGCATGCACATCGATCTCCTTATTCATACATGAAAGAAGGTGCCCGGTCACGAAACAGAATAATAGGTTGTTTGCCTGAACTCGAATTTTGACAATCGATACAGCAGATTAGGGTATCGGAAGGTAAGGCCTGAGAAGAAAAGTTTAAATCTATGCCAATTCGTTATGTTCGACAACGGTTTCACTCTGCAATTTAATGTTTAAGACTGCAGGTAGGGCGTATAACGCCAATATTGTACAGCGGTTTTAGTCCCTGAATACCTGGTTTGACAATTTCAATCGGAGGATACGTGAAAATATTGACTTACCCAATCGTCTCTTCCAGAAGATGGCAACGTTCACCAGTGGTTTGACGCTCGATCTTTCAATTCATGCATGAAGTTAAGGTGCTCGTTCCTCAAATGTTTACAAGTTCCTACCTCCGAACATGCTGTTATTCTCTCCATAGAGCTGATACCACTTTCGGAGGGTAAGATATTCTGTAAGTAGTTTAACCTTACACGAATATGTAATGTTCTACTACGGCTTGACGGCCTGCTTTAATATTCAAACCGTGAACTGAGGTGTATATTGTCAATACTGTACAGAGAATTTACTCCCGGAATATCTGGTTTATCTTTCGCAAACATAGGATATGTGAAGCTATTGACTTAGCTGTTCGTATCTCACAGAAGGTGGTATCGTTCTCGATCTGGTTGACTTCTGATCATCTAATTTATACATGAAGTTAAGTTGCCGTCACTGAAATTAAGACTAACATCATTCACTGATCACGAAGGTATACTCTCGATGAAGCTGGTGAGGTTTGCGGTGGGTATGGCGTTCTGTGAGAAATATAACCCTACACGAATACGTATTATTCAACAACGGCATGACGGCCAGCTTTAATATTCATACCGTATACTGAGGTGCCCGTTCCCAAAATTGTACAACGGATTTACTCCCGGAATACATCACTTAACTCTCGGAATCACAGGATAGGTGAAGCTGTTGACTTAGCCGTTCGTCTCTCACAGAAGGTGGCAACGTTCTTCATCTGTTTGACCCCCATTATTCTAATTCATACATGAAGGAAACGTGCCCGTGACAAAAATGTGTACATATTTCTTCCACAGAACACCAAGCTTTATACTCCCGATGAGGCCTGTGAGGTTCGAGGGAGGTAATATCTTCGGTATAAGTTTAGAGTCTCTACCAATACATAACCCTCTACAACTTTTTGACTCTGAGCATTGCCAATATCATTACCTGTTTTGTACAGCGCATTTGCTGTCGGAACATCTGGTTCGACACTCCGAATTACAGGGTAGGTGAAGCTATTGTCGGAGCAGTTCGTATCTTACAGAGGGTGGCAACGTTCTCGAGCGGCATGACGCACGGTCTTCTAATTCGGACATGAAGTGAAGGTGCCCGTGACTGAAATGAATACAAATGTCCTTCTCTCAATTCGAACTAATTCTCCCGATGTAGCGGGTGTAGTTCGCTGAAGGTAAGGCCATCGATAAAACGTTTGACGTTATACTCATTCGTAACGCTCTCAAATGGTTTGTCGTACTACATTAATATCCACACTATGAATAATGGTGTATGTTGCCAATACGCTTAAGCAGATTTACTCCCAGAATACAAGATTTGACTCTTAGAGTCTTGGAATATTTCAAGCTATTGTCATAGCCGTTCGTCTCTGAAAGAGGGTCGTGTCGTTTTCGAAGCGATTGACTCTCGATCTTCTAATTCATATATCGAAGCCAGGTGTGTCTGGCCATAATGTCTACTCATTTGTATCCGTGGGCGCTAAGCATGACAATCGCTATAGTAGGTTAAGTTCATGGAAGGTAATGTATTCGTTACACAGAATGTCTCTATACCAATTGGTAATGTTCTGCGTCGGATTGACCTTCTGCTTTAATATTCATACCGTGAATTGAGGTGACTATTCCCAATACTGTACAGCGGATTGACTCCCGGAATACCCGATTTGACTATCGCAATCACATGATAGGTGCTGTTCTTCACTTAGCCGGTCGTCTCCCAAAAAAGGTCGCCACATTGTCGAACGGTTTGAATCTGGATCTTCTTTACGTACAGGAAAATATGGTGCCCATCGCTAAAATGAATTTTAATTACTTTCACTGATCCCGAAATCATACTCCTCATACAGCGAGTTACGTTCTCGAATGGTAAGGTCTTCGGTAATCCATATGTATTTATAACAATTGGTAATGTTCTCAAATGTTTTGGCGGACTGCATTAATTTTCAAGCCGTGAACAAAGGTGTTCGTAGCAATGGAATATCTGGTTGGTCTCTCAGAATCACAGGATCGGTGAAGCTATTGTTTTAGACGTCCAACACTCAATGAAGGCGGTAACGTGCACGAAAGGTTTGATACTCGATCTCCTAGTACATTCACGAAGTTAAGGTTCCCGTCAGTTAATGTATTTACTAATTCACTTCCGTGAACATGAAGTTATACTTCGGATGCAGACGGATATCTTCTCCGAAGGAAAGGCCGTCTGTAAAAAAGTGTAACCATATGCCAATACCTAAAATTCAGCAACGGCTTGAATCTGTCCTTCAATATCTGTACCGCGAAAAATTGTGTATAATGCCAATACCTTTCAGCGAGATTACACCCGGATTACCTGACTTGACTCTCGGTATCACATGATAGGTGATGCTACTGACTTAGCCGTTCTATACACAAGAAAGTTGGAAACGTTCTCGAATATTTTGACACTTGTTCTTCTTATTCACACATGAAAATACAGGTGCCGTGACTACGATATATACTAATTTGTCTCTCTGAACACGAAACTATACTCTAGATACAGGGGGTTAGCGTCTGGGACGGGTGAGGCCTTCGGTCAAGATGGCGTCTTCATACCAATATGTATAGTTCTACAACGATTTGACACAGTACTTTAATATACATACAGTGAATTAAGGTGTCTTTTGCCAATACGCTTCAGCTTATTTACTCACGGAATACCTGGTTTGTATTTCGGCATCACAGGATGCCGGGAAGCTAACCCGCCGGATCGAAAGTATTGCTACGTGTTTAGGGAATCACATTAGTATACAATTTATGGACGTCACCATAATTTCATGCATGAATTAGAAAGTCGAGGGCCAAACCTTTCGATTACGTTACCACCTTCGTTGAGATCGAACAGTTATGTCAATAGCATCACCTATCCTGTGATTCCGAGAGTGAACGAGGTATCCCGGGACTAAATGCCATGTGCAGTATTGGCAATAGTCATCATAGTTCAAAGTATGAATATTAAGGTAGACGATCAACCCGTTATAGAACGTTAACAATTTTTATATAATCATTCTTTTTACCGACGGCTTCTCCTTCCGGGAATCAAACACGCTGCTTCGAGAGAATAACTTCGTGCACAGAGAAACAAATTTGAATAATTTTTAGTGACGTGCGCCTTAATTTCATATATGAATTAGAAGATCGTGGAGCAAACTGTCCCAGATCGGTACAAGCATCCTTGCGAGCCGCTCAACTAAGTCAATAGCGTCACCTATCCTGTTTTACAGAGAGCCAAATCAGGTATTACGGCATTAAATCCACTGAACAGTATCGGTCATAGACGCCTTAATTCATGGTATGAATATTAAGTTAGAGAGTCAAACGATGTAGGACATTACCAAATGGTATAGAGTCAATCTTTTTACACAGTACCTTTCCTTCCATGAACCTAACACGCTGTAGCGAGTCACTCGCTTATTGTTCACCGTAATACACTAGTAGACGATTTGGAGGACGGAGTCCACATTTGGTTTCTAAATATCAACATTGAGAGTCAAAGAGTTCGTGAACGATACCAAGTTCCTTGAGCGTCGCATAACTAAGTCTCTAGCTTCATATATCTTTTGATACCGAAAGACAAACCAAATATTCCGGGAGTAAATGCGCTGTACAGAATAAGCAATAGACACCACAATTGACGGTTTAAGTATTGAAGCAGACCGTCTAGCCGTTGTAGAACATTACATATTCGTGTAGTGTTGAATGTATTACAGAGTGCCATACACTTTGCAAAACTGCCCGGCAGCATCGAGAGTATTACACCGCGTTCAGACGTATATACTAGTATACAATTTAGTGACGAGCACCATAATATCATGTATGAATTAGAAGATAGCGCGACAAACCGTTCGAGAACGTTACCACCTTCTGTGAGAGTCGCAGAGCAAAGTCGATAGCTTCACCTATCCTGTGATTCCCAGAGTCAAACCACGTAATCCGGTTGTAAATCTGCTTAACAGTATTTGCGACAGACACCTTAATTCAGGGTATGAATATTAAAATAGAGCAACAGATCGTTTGAGTGGGTTACCAATTGGGATAAAGTCAAACGTGCTACCGAAGACCTTACAATTCGAAAGCCTAACTCGCTGTACCCAGAATATAAATTCGTGGTCAGAGCAACAAATTAGTAAACATTGTAATGGCGGCACTTTAATTTCATGCATGAATTAGAAGATCGTGTGTAAAACCGTTCGAGACCGTTTCCACCTTCTATGAGTGTCGAACGGCTACATTAACAGCTTCACCTACCCTGTGATTCCGAAAGTCAAACCTGGTAATCCGGTAGTAAATCCGCTGAGGAGTATTGTCACGGGATACCTTACTTCGCGGTATGAATACGAATGCAGGCCGTGAATCCGTTATGAAACAATACCCATTCATGTAGATGCAAACTTTTTGCCGAAAGCATTACCTTCCGAGAACTGAAGCCACCGTAACGAGAGTATTACCTCGTGCTCAGTGAAACACATTTATACACATTTTAGTGACAGCCACCTTAATTTCGAGCACGAATTAGAACATCGAGGGCCAACAGATGGAGAACGGTACAACCCTCCTTGCTATTGGAACGCCTAGGTCAATAGCTTCACCTTTCTTGTGATTCCGAGAGTCACACCAGGTATTCCGGGAGTAATCTGCTGGATCGAATTGGCAATATCCAGCCTATTTCAGGGTATGATTATTAAGGTGAAACGGCAAAAGGTTATACAGCTTTATCTACTTGAATATAGTCAAACTTTTCAGCGCTCGGTACCGAGAGTATTACTTCGTGTTCGGAGAAGTAAATTTATGTAGATTTCATTAACGAGCATCTTAATTTCATGTATGAATTCATAGGTCGTGTGTCAAACCGTTCGAGAATGTTACCACCTACTTTGGGGACGATCGGCTGAGTCAATAGCTCCATCTATAATGCGATTCCAAGAGTTAGACATGTATTTCGGAATTAAATACGCTGAACAGTTTCGACAATAGACACTTTAATTCACTGTGTGAATATTAATCTACACATCCAAGCCGTTGTAGAGCTTGACTTATTGCTATGGAGTCAAACTTTTCACAGCAGGACTAGCCTGCGAGAAGCTAACCCACTATACCGTGTGTATGAGTTCGTATTCAGTGAAGCAAATTATTATACATTTTAGTGACGGTCTCCTTGATTTCATATATAAATTAGAAGGTCGAGTGTCAGCCCTTTGGGAATATTACCGCCTTGCTTGAAAGTCCATCGTATAATTCAGTAGTTTCACCTATCCTGTGATGCCGCGGGTCAAGCCAGGTATTTCGAGCGTAGATCAGCTGTACAGTATTGGCCTTATGCACTATATTTCACGGCATGAATACTAAAATACAGATCCAAACAGTTTTGAAACATGCCTGATTGCTGCACAGTCAAACTTTTCACAGAAGGTCTTACCATCGAAAAGCTAACCAGCTGTATCGAGAGTATAACGTGTTGTTCGGAGAAGGAAATTAGTATAATTTTAGTTAATTATATAGAAGGAGGGTCAAACCGTTCGAGATCGTTACCACCTTCTTTGAAGATCAAACGGTTAAATCAACAGCTGCACCTATTCTGTGATTCCGAAAGTCAAGCATGGACTTCCGAGAGAAAATCGGTTGAAAGGTATTGGCCTTTGACACCTTAATTCGGGGCTTGTATAATTTAGTGGAGCGCCAAACCATATGAGAACGTTACCAATTTGTATCAAGTCAAATCATTTACCGAGAGCCTTACATGCTGGGAATCTAACCATCTGTATCAAGAGTATAACATCGTGTTCAGAGAAAGAAAATTGTCGTCACTTCAGTAACGGTCACAGCTACTTCATATATGTATTGGAAAATCGAGTGTCACACCGTTCGGGAACATTACCACCTTCTGTGAGGGACGAACGTCTGAGGCAATAAGTACACTAATCATGTGATTCCAAGAGCCAAAGCAGGTATTAGGATAGGAAATCCGCTGAACAGTATTGGTAACAAACGCCTCACTTCACGGTTTGAATATTACAGCAGAGCGTCAAAGTGTTTGAGAACGTTACCAATTGGTATAAAGTCAAACGTTTTTCCGAAGGCTTTACCCTCCGAAAAATTATGCTGCCATATCGAGAGTATAACTTCATGTTCTGAGAAAGAAGTTAGTATTCATTTCAGTGACTGTCACCTTAACGTTATGTATGAATTAGAAGGTCGATGGTCAAACCGTACGAAACGATACTTTCTTCTTTGAGAGTCGACCAAATAAGTCGAACGGCTAAGTAAATAGCTTCACCTAGCCTGTTATTCCGACAGTGATATCAGGAATTCCGGGGGAAACTCTGATGTACAATATTGGCACTATATACCGTATTCACGACATAAATTTTTAGACTCCGGAGACAACCTGAAGTAGATCGCTACGTATTGGAATAGAATCAATCTTTCTACCGGCGGCCTTATCTTCTGAATAGCGAGTCCGCACTATCGAGAGTATAGCTTCGTGTCCAGAGAAGCAAATTGGTTCAGATTTTAGTGATGGGCCCCATATTTACATACATGAATATCATAATCGAGAGTCAAACCTTTCGAGAATGTTACCACCTTCTTTAAGAGTCGAACTTCTAAGGAAACAGCTTCACCTATCCTGTGATTCCGAGTGCCAAACCAGATATTCCGTGAGTTAATCCGCTGAGCTGTATTGGCAATAATAACCTTAATTAACGGATTGAATATTAAAGTAGATCGTCAAACTGTTTGTGGGCGATACCAGTTGGTATAGGGTTAAACATTTTACTGAAGACATTACCCTCCGAAAGAACTATCCCGTTGTATCCAGAGTATAACTTCGTGTTCAGAGAAAGAAATAAGTGTTCGTTTCAATGACGGGCAGCTTAGATTCATATATATATTAGAATATCGGGAGTGAAACCTTTCGAAATCGTTACCACATTCAGGGAGAGACGAATGGCTACGTCAATATTTTCACATATAGATGTGATTCCTAGAGTCAAGCCATGTATTCCAGGAGTAAATCCTCTAAAAAGTACCAGCAATAGACAGCTTGTTTCACAGTTTGAATAGTAAAGTGGAGACTCAATGCGATGGAGAATATATACACAATTTGTATGAAGTCATACATTTTACCGAATACCTTACCTTCCGAGATGCCATCCCGCAGTATCGAATATCATGCTTGGTGCCCACGGAAACCAATTACTAGACATTTTATCAGCTGCACTGTTTTTTACATGTATGAATAGAAAAATGGACATTGAAACCGTTCGAGAACAGTCCCACCTTCTTTACATATCGATCAGCTATGTCACTAGTTCCGCCTGTCCTGCATTTCGGATAGTTAAACCAGGTATTCCGGGAGACATTCAGCCGTACACTATTGGTAATGGACGCCTTAATTCACGGTTTGAATGTTAAAGGGCAGAGTCTATCCCTTGCAGAGCGATACTTGTTCGTATAATGCCAAAAGTCTTACGGAATGCATTACCCTCCGAGAACATAATCCTCAGTATCTGAAGGATACCTTCATGTCCAGAGATACAAAATTAGTACTCATTGTAGTGGCGGACACCTTAATTTCACTTATGCATGAGAAGATCTAGAGGCAAGCCGTTCGAGAGCAGTCCCACCTTCTTTAAGCATGGAACGGCTAATTCAATGGCTTCACACATCCTCCGATTCCGAAAGTCAAAGCAGGTATTCCGGGAGTAAATCAGCGTAACAGTATTGGCATTAGACACCTTAATCTCGGTTTGAATATTATAGTAGATCGTCAAACCGTTTGAGAGCATTACCATCGGTATACAGTCAAACGTTTTACTGAAGACGTTACACTTCGAAAGCCTAATCCGCTATATCGTGAGTATGACATCGTGATCCCTGGAACAAGTTAGTAATCATTTTAGTGACGGACACCTTTATTTCAAGAATGAATTCGAATGTCGAGTGTCAAACCGATCGAGAGCGTAACCACACTCTTTGAGGGTCGAACGGATACGTCAATAGCTCCACCTATCCTGTGATTCCATGGGTCAAACCAAGTATTCCTGCAGTGAATGCGCCGAACACTGTTGGCAAGTGACACCTTAATTCATGGATTGAATATTAAAGCAGAAACTCAAACCGGTGAAGATAGTAATTGCTGTAGAGTCAAACGTTTCACCGAAGACCTTATCGCCTGAACTACTAGTCGGCTGTATCGAGAATATAACTTCGTGTTCAGAGAGGGAAGTTAGTCTCCATTTCATTGACGGACTCCTTAACTTCATGTATGAATTAGAAGATCGAAGGTCAAACCGGTCGAGAGCGTTACCACCCTCTGTGAGAGACGAACGGCTAAGTCTGTAGCGTCACCTATCCCATGATTCCGAGAGTCAAATCTGGAATTCCAGGTGAAAACCCACAGAAGATTATTGGTATCCGTCACATTAATTCACGGTTTGAATATAAAAGCAGAGTGTCAAACCGCTGTAGAACGATACCTATTGGTACAGAGTCAGCATTTTTACCGAAGACCATAACTTCCGAGAAGCCTAACCTGCAGTAGGGAACGTTTTTCACAGTGATCACGGAATTAAATTAGTATAAATTTTACCAGATGGCCGCCACATTTTCATGTATGAGTAGCAAAATCGAGAGTCTAAGCGTTGAGAATGGTACCACCTTCTTTGCTAGTCGCACATCCTTGTCAATAACATATCCTATACTGTGATTCCGAAATCTACACCAGGTGACCCTGGGTTAAATACGCTGATCAGTATTGGCAAAAGACACTTTAATTCACTGTATCAATATTAATCTACTGATCCAATCCCTGGTAGAACGTTAGTTATTGGTATAGGGTCAAACATTTCACAGAATGCCTTTCCATCGAGAAGCTAACCCGCTGTATCGAGAGTACAACTTATTGTTCAGGCAAGATCTGTAGTGTGCATTATAGGGACGGGCACCTTAATTTCATGTATGAATTAGAAAATCGCGGGACCATCCGCTCGAGAACGTTGCCAACTTCTGTGAGAGACGAACGGCTAAATCAATAACTTCGCCCATTCTGCGATTATGAAATTCAATCCAGGAATTCCTGTACTAAATCCGCTGAACAGGATTGGTCATAGACACCTTCATTCACGGTTTGATTATCGAAATAGAGCGTCAAACCTTTTGAAAACGTTACCACCTTCTTTGTCAGTCGAACCGTTAAGTCAGTAGCTTCACCTATCCTGTGATTCCAAGAGTCAAAGCCGAAAGTCCGCCACTTATCCCGCTGTACATTATTTGCACATGCAATTTCATAGTATAAATATTAAAGAACATAGTCAAACCGTTGTGGATCGTCCCCTACTGCTATATAGTCAATTTTTTACCGAAGACCTTACCTTCGGAGAACCTAACCCGCTGTATCGAGTGTATATTTTCGTGGTCAGAGAACGAAATTGGTATCCAATTCAGTGACGGTCACCTTAACGGCTATACACAAATTGGTAATGTTGACCGACGGTTTGACGGCCTGCTTTCGTATTCGAATCGTATATTAAAGTGTCTGTTGCCAATTCAGTTCTGCGGATTTACTGCCGGAATTCCCGGTTTGACTCTCGGAATCACAGGATAGGTGAAGATATTGACTTAGCCGATCGATTCTCAGAGAAGGTAGTAACGGTATCGTACAGTTTAATCCACGATCTTCTAATTCGTACTTGAAATGAATGGTCTGGTCGCGAAAACGTATACTAATTCGTCCCACTGAACACGATGTTACACTCTCGATACAGCGGGTTAATTCATCGGTGGGTAAGGTCTTCGGTAAAACGTTTGAGCTTATACCTATGGGTAACGCTCTCAGACAGATTGGCTCTCTACTGTGATAATCATACTGAGAATTAAGATGTCCATTGCCAATAGTGTACAGCGGATTGAATCCTGAAATACCTGGTTTGTCTATCGGAATAACTGTATAGGTGATGCTATTGACTTAGCTGTTCGACTTAGAAGAAGATAGTAACGTTCTCGAACGGTTTGTCATTCGATCTTCGAAATCATACCTGAAATTTAGGTGGACGTCCCTGAAATATATACTAGTTTGTTTCTCTGGACACGAGATATACGCTCGATGCTGCGGGATAGGTTCTCGGAAGATAAGGCCTACCGTAAGTAAGTTGACTCCATGTCAATTGGTAAAGATCTACAACGGTTCGAAGGCCCTCTGTAGTACTCCAATCGTGAATTGAGGCATCTATTTTCAAGGATATTCCGCGGATTTTCACCAGGAATACCGAGTATGTCTCTCGGATGCACAAGATATATGAAGCTATTGACTTAGCACGTCGAATATCATAGAAGATGGTAACGGTCCTGAAATGTTTTAAACACGACCTCCTAATTCATGCATGAAGATAAGTTGTCAACACTATAATGTATACTAATGTGATTCTATAATCACAAAGTTGTAATCTAGATACAATGTATCTGTTTTTCGGGGTATAAGGTCTTCGGTAATACGTTTGACCCTATAGGAATTGGTATGGTTCTCACACGGGGAGACGCTCTATTTTAATATTCAAAGCATGAAAAGTGGTGTCTATTTTCAACACTGTTCAGCGGAATAACTGCCGGAATACCCGGATCGACTCTCTTAATCGCGGGATAGGTGAACCTATTGACTTAGCCGTTTGTCTCTCACAGAAGATGGCAACGTTCCCGAGCGGTGTAAAACTGGATTCTCTAAATCATACACGAAGTTAAGGTACCCGTCACTGATCTGAATACTAGTTTCTTTCCGTGAACTCGAACTTATACTATCCATGATGCCGCTGATGTTCGCGGAATGTATGGCCATCGGTAGAACGTTTGACTTCATACGAATTTGTAACGCTCTCAATCGATTTGAAGCTCTACTTTATTACTCGAACCGTAAATTAAAGTGTGTATTGCCATAAGTGTTCAGCGCACTTACTCCCGGAATACCTGAATTGACTATCGGAATCGCAGTATAGGTGAAGCTATTTACTCAGCAGGTTCAGATCTAAAGCGGAATGACCCACAAGTTTCTAATACATATATGAAGTTAAGGTGCCCTTCACCGAAATGGACACTAACTTCTTTCCATGTACACGAAGTTATAGTTTCGATACAGTCGGTTAGCTTTTCGGCGGGTAAGCTCTTTGGTAAAATGTTTGATTTTATACCAATTGTCAATGCTCTCAAACGCATTTGACGCTGTACTTAAATACTCAAACCGGGAACTAAGGTGTCTGTTGCAAATAATTTTCTGCGAATTTACTCTAGGAATTCGTAGTTTGACTCAAGGAATCACGGGATGGGTGAAGTCATTGACTTAGCATTTCCACTCACAAAGAAGGTGGGATCGTTCATGAACGTATTGACTCCCTGTTAATCTATTCATACATGAAAATGAGGTGTCCGTCTACTAAAATGTCTACTAATTTGTTTCCGTGAACACTAGCGAAGACACTTGCCCCAGCGGATTAGGTTCTTGGATGGTAAGGTATCCGGTAAAATCCTTGACTTTATACCATCTAGTTATGTTCTCCATTGATTTGATTACCTACTTTAATATTCATAACTTAATTTAAGGTGTCAATTGCCTATACTGTACAGCGGATTCACTCCCGGAATACCGGATTCCAAGCTCGGAATCACAGGATAGGTGAAGCCATTGACTTAGCTGTGCGAATCTAACAGAAATTTGTAAAGTTCTGTACCAGTATGCATATCGATCTTATTCATACACGAAAAGAAGGTGCCCTTCACTAAAAGGAATAACAGGTTGTTTGCTACAACACGAATTTAGACAATTGATACAGCAGGTTAAGATATCGGAGGGTAAGGTCATCGATAAAAAGTATGACGCTATATCAATATGTAACGTTCGACAAAAATTTGGCAATTCACTTTAATATTTGTTCCCTGAATTATCGCGGCTATTGGAAATATGGTTCTGTGGATTCACTCCCGGAGAACGTAATTTGACTCTTGGAATGACATGATATTGGTATCTACAGATTTAGCAATTCAGCTATAGTAGATGGTGGAAACGTTCTCGCACCGTTTGCCCATGGATCCTCCTATTCATACATGCAAATAAGGTGTCCGTGTTCCAAAATGCCTAGTAATTTGATCTAGTGAACATTGGGCAAACCAATCGCTAAAGCAGGAAGGGGTCTCGGAAGGTAAGTCCTGCGGTAAAAAGTTTGATTGTATGCTAGTTCGTTATGTTCTACATCGGTTTTACTCTGCACATTAATATTTATACCAGGAGGTATGGCGTATAACGCTATTACTGTACAGTGGGTTTACTCCCAGAATACCTGGTTTGACTTTCGGAATCACAGCATAGGTGAAGTATTGCCTTAGTATTTCGAATCCCAAAGAAGGTGGTACCTTCCTCTCACGGTTTGACTCTCGATTTTGATACTTGAACATGAAAACGTGCTGTACGACAGCTAGAATTACTACTAATTTATTTCCGTGAACAATAAGTAACGCACTGGCTACAGCGGTTAATGTTCCCTTAAGATACGGTATTCGGTACGTGTACGGACTTTATACGAATAGGAAAATTTCTCCGACGGTTTGATTCCTTACTTTAATATTCATACCGTGAATTACGGTGTATGTTGATAAACATGTCAGCCGATTTATTCGCGTAATACTTCGTTCGACTCTCGGAATCACGGCACATGTGAAGCTATTGACTAAGCAGTCCGAATTCCAAAGAAAGTGTTAACGTTCTCGAACGGTAGAGCCCTCGATTTTCTAATTCATACATGAAATTAATGTGCTCGTCGCTAACACGTATACTAATTCGTCCCACTGTAAACGGTGTTATACTGTCGATACAGGGGGTCTGATTCACCGTAGGTACTGCTTCCGGTAACAGTTTCACTCGATATAAGTTGATAACTTTCTCAAATGGTTTGACACACTTGTTTAATATTCAAGCCGCGATATATGTTATCTATTGTGAATACTGTGCAGCGTATTTACTTCCGGAGTATCTCGTTTGACTTTATGAATCGCAAAATGTATGAAGCTATTGACTTAACCGTTTGAATCTCAAGGAAGCAGGTAACCTTGTCGAATGGAATGACCTCTGAACTTCTTCTTCATAGTGAAATTAAGGTCCCAGTCGCTATAATGCTTACTAATTTGATCCATTGAACTCGATTTTATACTCCCGATAATGCGGGTGAGTTTCGCGAAAGCGATGGCCTTCGGAAAAACTTCGAACTGTATAAAAATTGATAACGTTCACGAACGGATTGACGCTCTACTTTAATATTCGAACTCTGAATGATGGTGTCTATTGCCAGCATTCTTCAGCGGTCTTTCTGCCGGAATACCTAGTTTGGCTCTGCGCATAACAGGTTGCGCCAAGCAATTGACATAGCCATTCCTGTCTCACAGTATGTGTCAACTTTCCCCAACGGTGGGACTATCGATCTTCTACTTCATACATGAAGTTAACGTGCCCGTCAGTCGAAAGAATACTACTTTATTTCTCTGATCACGAAGCTATACTCTCGATACAGCGGGTTAGCTTCTCGGAAGGTAAGGCATTCAGTAATGCGTTTGACTTCATACCAAATGGCAATGCTCTCAATCAGCTTGAAGTTTTACTTTTTTATTCAAACCGTGAATTAAGATGTCTATTGCCAATAATGTTCTGCAGTCTTACGCTAGGAACACCTGATTTCTCTGTCGGTATCATGGGGCAAGTGAAGCTAATATCTAAAGCGATCGTTTCTCATCGATCGGTTCTACCATCGGTCTTCTAATCTATAAATGAAATTAAGGTGCCCGTCATTAATATGTATATTAGTTTGATCCTCTGAACCCTATGTCATTCTCCCGATACAGCGGCCTGAGCTTTCGGTGGGTATGGACTGCGGTAAAGCGTTTGACTTTGTACCAATTGATAACGACCTAATAATCGCCGCTCCTCTTTAGCATTCATACCGTGCATTCAGGTGTTTTATGCCAAACCTGCTAATCGGATTCACTTCCGAAGTATCTGGTTAGAACCTGGAAATCACAGGATAGGTGTAGATATTGACTTAGCCGTTCGTGTCTCACAGAAGGTGGTAGCGCTCTCTACCGGAGTGACCCTCGATCTTCTTATTCACACATGCAATTAAGGTGGCCGTTACTAAAATATATACTTATATGTTTCTATGAGCACGTACTCATACTCTCGATACAGCAGCCTAGGCTTTCGGAGGGTAAGGTCTCCGGTGAAGCGATTGACTCTATACCAATTGGTAACGCTCTCAATCAAGTTGACGCTCTATGTTAATATTCAAACTGCGAATAATGGTGTCTACTCAGAATACTGTTTAGTGGACACACTTCTCGGTTTTCCTGGGTTGACTCGCGGAATCTCGGGATAGGAGAAGTTATTCACTAGGCCGTTCGACTCTCAAAGGGGGCGGTGATGTTCATAATCAGTCTGCCTCCCAATCTTCTAATCCATACACGAAATGAAGGTGCCCGTCACTAAAATGTCTACTAATTTGCTTCTAGGAACACGGAGTAATACCCTCAATATAGCGGGTTAGCTTCTCGGATGGAATGACCTACGGTAAAAAGTTAGACTCTATACGAATGGGTAAAGTTCTACAACGAACACGGAATGATGGTACTGCAGATAGAGCAACACTACTGTATGGTCACCGTTAATTTCTTGAGACATGATTTTGAAGCGCATGCAATTCTTTCTCATTTCTATATTTATATACTAATACTGCAATTTACTGTTATGGTAATTACAATTTTTTTCGAATTTGTCTATTGTTAGTTGAAAAAATTTTATTTCTGAATACAAGTATCTTTGGATATGGTTCAGTGCACGTTCATGGCATTATTTTGTTAAACTTATTGTTATCTTATATGGTTGCCTGTATACGTATCTATGCTTCCGGGGCGTCACGCATTTGATACTGGACCGTATGCATTATTTCCCAGTCTTCCATTTATTTATATATACCGTAAGTTACGGTTATGATATTTCCGATTTTTTTCGGAACCTTAATTTTGAGAATAAAAAATTGTATTCCTTTAGGAAAGTGCCTGTTGCATCAGTTGAGTGTACATTTGTGACAATATTTTGTGAATGTTATTGTTATTTTACATTATTGTCTATATTCGCACCTACGCTTCTGGAACGACACGACTTTAATGGCTTTCTAGTTACATACGGCAGATCGGAGCGGCATACTGGATGGTCTTCTATTTTCGTGTAACGATGGTCTTGAATCCATCTCACGTTTGCAATTTATTTTTACGCTCTGTAATTTGCTGATATGAAATTTTCTATGTTCTTCGAAATTATAAATCTTTATTTTAAAAATTTGCATTGCTTAGTAAAAGTGACTTTAGAATTAGATGTGTGTACGTTTATCACAATATTTTGTTAAGTTCGTGGGTATTTTATAGGATTGTCTCTATACGTATCTGCTTTTCCGGAGCGGCACGGCTACTGTGGTCTTGTAGTAGCGATCATTAGATCGGTGCATTACTTCTGTATGTTCTTTGTATATAATTTTATACTTAATATTGTACAACATTAATTCTTTCATATTCATGTATTAAATTTCATATGCTGTAATTCAGTGTTATGGTATGTTCGATTTGACGTAATTATAAATTTTTGTTTAGTGATTTGTAATTCTAAGTTAACGTGCCTAAGGAAATAGTTGAGTGTACATATATGACAATTCCTTGTCAAGCTTGTTGTTAGATTATATAATTGCCTACATGCTTACCTACGAGTCCGGTGCGACATGGCTGGATTGGTTTTGTAGTTGCGTTCGCTATATCGGAGCGACAGTGTCGTTAGTTCTTTGTTAATTTCTTTGACCTTGATATTGTACCGTTTGCATTCGTTCTGTGCTTTGTGTTGATGTGTACATACTGTAATATACTCTTATGATATTTTAGATTTTCTTCTGAATATCATGTTCTTAATTTCAGAAAATGTATCGTTCATGAAAAGTGTCTTTGGAATAGGTTGAGTGTACGTTCATGTCGATAATTTTTTATACTTATTGTTATCTTATATGACTGTTTCTATACGTACCTTCGCTGCCGGGGCAACACGACTAGCGAGGTATTGTAGTTGGGTACGGCAGAACGGAGCGAGACTATTGGATGGCCATCGATAATGTTTTTAACCTTCATATTGCACAGTAAGAATTTTTTCCCAGTTTTTCATTTATCTGTAGATACTGAGTGTTACTGCTATGATGTTTTCACTTCTCCTAAAAAATACAATTTCTGAGATAAAAAATTGGAGGGATTGAATAAAATCGGAAATATCATAACAGTAGATCACAGAATGTAGAAATAAACAGTGAATATCGAATGAATGCATTCGGCACAATATCAAGGTTAGAGAAATTTACGAAGATAATACCGTAGTGTCGGTCCGATATGTCGGACGCAACTCCAAGGCCATAACAGGCGTATCGCTCAGGAAGCGTTGGTGCGTACACGCACAATCGTTTAAAATAACAACAGATATAGAAAACTGATGTCATAAACGTACACTCATCTAATTCCGAAGACACTTTTCATAAAATGTACAATCATTGACATTAAAAATGGGGAATTTGAAAAAAATTCGTACGTATTAAATCAGTAAAGTACAGTATATATAAATAAATGGAAGTGTGCGGAGGAATGCATACGGTACTATATCAAGGATAAAGAAATTAACGTAGGCTATACAGCAGTTGTCGCTCCGACCTAGCGAAGGCATCAACAAGACGTCTCCAGTCCTGTCGCTCCGGTAGCGTAGGTACATATGGTGGCAACAATATAACATAACTAACAATTTAACAAACTATTGTTACAAAAGTTCACTCTACTAATTCTATGGCACTTGTCCTAAAAATGCAATAATTGAAACAAAATGTATGAAGTTTTGAAAAAAAATGGGAAATATCATAACTGTAAATAACAGTATGTATAAGAAAATGGAAAACTGGGGAAAATGACAACGGTACATAATCAAGTTTAACGAAATAAACGAGGGCCTTCCAGTATGCCGAGCCGATCTGGCTTTCGCAATTGCAAGACCACTCCAGGCGTGTCGCTACCAAAGCGTAGCTACCCATACAGACAATCGTATAATATCAATTTAATTTTAACAAAATAATGTCCTAAACGTATACCCAACTAATTCCATAGACGCTTCTCCTAAGAAAATACAATTCCTGATATTACCGAATAGATCTTTTATATAAAGTCGACAATATCATACCAGTAAATTACTGTGTGTACAGGTAAATAGTAAACTGGTGACAAGTGCGTACGGAACAATATCCAGGTTAATGAAGTCAACACAGACGATACAGTAGTGTCGCTCCTGTCTTCCCAAAGCACCCACATGACCGCTCCTGTCGTGTCGCTACGGCGCCGTAGTTACGCCTAGGGATAATTATATAAAATGTCAATGAACATAAGAGAATATTGTAATAAATGTAAATTCAACTAATTCCATGGACACTTTTCCTAAAAAATACAGTCTTTGAACTTAGAGACTGGAAGCTACGAAACAAATCGAAAATATCGTAAAAGTAAATTGCAGTATGTGTTAATAAATGGTTGGCTGGGTTAAAATGCAAACGGAACATAGACCTGATTATGAAATTAACGTGGACCATACAGTAGTGTCGCTCCAATCTGTTGAACACAACTACAAAATAATTCCAGATGTGTAGTATCGGAAGCGTTGGTACGTATACAGACAATCATATGAAATAACAATAAGTTTAACATAACATTATCATAAACGAATATTCGACCAATTCCAAAATCACTATTACTGGGAAATAAAATTTCTTAAAATTGAAATTGAAAATTATGAAAAAATATCGAAAATATCACACCAATACATTACACTATGTATAAATAAACGGAAACTGGGAAAAGATGCATACTGTACAATATCAAGGCAATAGCAATTTCCGACGACCATCAAGTAGTGTCGTACCCATCTACCGAACGCAACCACAAGATTACTCCAGTGGTATCGTGTCGGCAGCGAAGGTACATATGGAGACAATCGTATAATATAACAGGTTATATAACAAAATATTGTCACAAACGTATGCTCAACTAATTCCAATGGCACTATTACTGGGAAATACAATTTCCTAAAATTAGAATTGAAAATTATGAAAAAAAATCGAAATTATCACAACGGTAAATTACAGTATGTACAAGTAAACGGAAAACTGGGAAAAGATGCGTACGGTACAATATCAAGGCAATAGCAATTTCCGACGACCATCAAGTAGTGTCGTACCCATCTACCGAACGCAACCAGAAGACGACTCCAGTGGTATCGTGTCGGCAGCGAAGGAACATATGGGACAATCATATAATATAACACGTTATATAACAAAATATTGTCACAAACGTATGCTCAACTAATTCCAGAGGCACTTTTGATGTACGATTCAATTTCAGAAGTTAAAAACATGAAATTTGGAAAAAAATCGAAATCATCATAACAGTATATTACAATTCGTGCTCAGATAATGAAATGAGTCTCCATTTCAGTGACGGGCACCTTAACTTCATGTGTGCATTAGAGGATCGAACGTCAAACCTTTCGAGAAAGTTACCACCTTATTTTAGAGATGAACGGAAAAGTCGATAGCTTCACCTATCCTGTGATTCGGGGAGGCAAGCCAGGTATTCCGGAAGTAAATATGCGAAAAAGTTTTGGAAATAGACACCTTAATTCTCGCTCTGAATAATAAAGCATGGAGTCAAACCGTGGAAAAACGTTACGTATTTGTATAGAGTCAAACTCTTGACCGACGGCCTTGCTTCCTTGAAGCTAACCCGCTGTGTCAGGTGTATATCTTCGTGTCAGACATGCAAATTATTAACCATTTTAGTGACGGCATCCTTATCTTCATGTGTGAATTCGAATATCGAGTGTCATGCCGTTCGAGAATGTTACCACTTACTTTGAGAATATAACGGCCATGTCAATAGCAACACCAATCCAAAGTTTCCGAGAGTCAAATCAGGTATTCCGCTGTCAATCAGCGGTTCAGTGTTGACATCAGGCACCCTATTTCAAGGTATGAATATTAAAGCAGACCGTCATACTGTTGTACAATGTTACCTATTCCTATAAAGTCAAACTTTCTACAGATGGCCTTAAATTCCGAGAAGCTAACCCGCAATATCCCGAGTATTGCTACGTGTTCAGGGATACACATTAGTAAACATTTTATTGACGGGGAGGTTGATTTCATTATGAATAAGAAGATCACGGGTCAAACCGTTCGAGAAAGTCACCACCTTCTTCGAGATGCAAACGGCTAAGTCAATAGATTCATACATCCTGTGATTCGGAAAGTCAAAAGAGATATTCTAAGAGTAAATGAGTAGTACAATATTGGCAACGGACACCGTAATTCACGGTATGAATATTAAAGTACAGTGACAAACCGATGCAAGACCGTTACATATTGATAAACTGTCAAACTTTTTGCCGATGGCCTTACCTTCGGGGAACATATCCAGTTGTATCGAGAGTATAACTTCGCGTCCATAAAAGCAAAGTGGTATATCTTTTAGTGACATGCACCCTAATTTCAGGGATGAATGAGAAAATCGCGGGTCAATCCGCTCAAAAATCAATCCGCACTTCCGAGTGCCACACTAGTTAGTCCAGGAGTAAATTCGCTCAACATTATAGGCTATAGACACCTTAGTTCACAGTTTGAATATTAAAGTTGACCGAGTATCCGTTTGAGAACGTTATCAATTGGTATAAAGTTATACGTTTTACAGAAGATCTTACATTCCGAGATGTTAACCCCATATATCAAGAGTAATACTTCGTCTTCAGGGAAGCAAATTAGTATACATTTTGGTGACATGCCCCTTAATTTCAAGTATGAATTTGAAGATCTATTGTCAAACTGCTCGAGAACGTTGCCCCTTTCTACATGAGACGAACGACGAAGACAATTGCTTCACCTATCCAGTTATTCGGAGAGTCAAACCAGGTATTCCGGGAGTAAATCCACCGAAGAGTATTGGCAATACACACGTTAATTCACGGTACGAAATTAAAGTAGAGAGTGAAGCCGTAAGACAGCATTCCTAATTAGTGTAAATTCATTAATCATACCCAACACCTTTCCTTCTGAGCAACCATTCCTCTGTAGCGATTGTCTTGGCTACTTTTTACTGGAAGCAATTGGTCGACATTATAGCAGGCGGACATATTATTACCATGTATGAATATGAGAGTGGAGTGTCAAACCGTTTGAGAAAATTACCACCTTCTTTGAGAATAGAACGGCTAAGCCAATAGCTTCGCCTATCATGTGATTTTTAGAGCCAAACAACGTATTCCTGGCGTAAATCCCCTGAATAGTATTGGCAATAGACACCTTAATACACGCCATGGGTATTAAAGCAGGGAGGCAAATCGTTGTAGAATATTACCAATTGCTATAATATCATTCTTCTATCCGAATACATTATCGTCCGAGAACTTAATCCGCTGAACGAAGTGCCTTGCCTAGTGTTCATGGATGCAAATTAGAGGACATTTTAGCAGACGGACACCTTATTTTCATGCATGAATAGCACGATCGAGGGCCAAACCGTTCGAGATCGTGTCGACCACATTTGACTGTCGCTAAGTCAATAGCTTGACCTCTCGTGTTATTCCGGGAGTCAAACAAGGTATTGCAGTAGTAAATCCAGAGTACAATATTGGCAATTCACAGTCGATACTAAGGTATAAATATAAAATTCCAGAGAGAAACCGTTGTACAACGTTACCCAGTGCTATACGGACAAACTTTGTACAATCGCATCATATATCCTGTGATTCAGAGAATCAAACCAGGTACTCGAGTAGTAAATCCACTGTGCCGTATTGGTATTAGGCACTTTAATTCTCGGTATGAATATTATAGCAAAATGTCAATCCGTCGGAGAAAAGTACCTATTCGTATGAAGTCATTCTCGTACCGAATACCTTACCTTGGGAGAACCTAACCCGCCGTATAGAGTGCCTTACTTATTGTTCATGAAAACGAATTAGTAGATATTTTTGCAATCGTACTGCACATTTTCATGTACAAATATCAAAATCGTGTGTCAACCTGTCAGAGTAGAATACCAGCTTCTTTGGGAGTCGAACGGCTATGTCAATAGCATCACCTGTCCAATTTTTCCGAGAGTCAAACCAGGTATTCCAGTAGTATATCCAGTGAAGAGAACTGGTAATAAACACCTTAATTCACTGGATCAATATTCCTGTAGAGCGTCATATCGTTGTAGATCGTTACCTATTGGTACGTAGTCGAACGTTTTATCGAATGCCTTATCATCTGAAAAAGTAACTCGCAGTATCGACAGTATAACTTCGTGTATAGAAAAGAAAATTAGTTTAGCTTTTAGTGACGGGCACCCTTATTTCATGCAGGAATTAGGTGACTGGGGATCAAACCGTTCCGGATCGTTACCACCATTTGTGCGAGTCGAATGGCGGAGTCAACAGCTTCACCCATCTTGTGATTCCGATTGTGAAGAGAGGTATTTCAGGAGTAAATCGGCTGAAATGTATTGGCAATAGGCACAATAATTCACGTGTTGAGTGTTAATGTAGGACGCCAAACCGGTCATGAACGTTTCCTGTTTGTATGCAGTCAATCTATTTACCGAACGCCTTACCACCCATGAAACATATTCCGATGTAGGTAGTGTCCTGTTATTATTCATGAAAGCATATTAGTCGACATTTTAGAAGACGGGATCTTTATCTGCATGTACATATAGAATATGGGAGTCGATCTGTTCGAGAAAGTTGCCTCCTTCTTTGAGAGTCGAACGGCTAAGTCAATAGCTTCCCCTATTCTGCGATTCCGAGAGTCATACCAGATATACCCGGTGTAAGTCCGCTGTACAATAACGGCATTAAGAGCCATACTACCCGGTGTGAATATTAATGTACTGAGTCGCACAGCTGTACATCGTTTCCTATTCGTATAGAGTCTAACTTCTCACCGAAGGCCGTAACTTCCGAGAAGCTAACCCGCTGTGTCGAGAGTATGACTTCGTATTCAGAGGAGCAAATTAGTATACATTTTAGGGACGGTCTCCGTAATTTAATGTAGGAATCAGAAAATCGATGTTCAATCCATTCGTGAACGTTATCACCCTGTTTGAATTTCGAACGGATAAGTCTATAGTTTCGCCTTTCGTGTGCTTGCATGAGACCAATCAGGTACAACGGGAGTAAATCAGCCGTACAGCACAAGGCATTAGACACCCAATTTCCGGCTGTAGATGTTAAGGTACAGAGTAAAAACCGTTGTAGAACATTACCAATTGTCATAGTGTTATTATATTTACCGAATGTCCTCCCTTCCGAGAACATATTGCACTGTAGCCAGTGTCTTGTCTAATGTTCACGGTAACTAACTAGCAGACAAACTAGCAGACGGGCACAACAGTTTCTTGATTTAATTCCAAAATCTAGAATAAAACCGCCCGAGAACGTTATAGCCTTCTTCGGGAGTCGAACAGCCAAGTCGAACAGCTTAACCTTTCCTCTGATTCCGATAGTCAGATCACGTACTCCGGGATTAAATCCACGGAGCAGAGCAACCAGTGGACATGTTAATTCAAGATATGCATACTATAGTAGACCTTCAAACCTTTAGAGTACGTTACCTATTGGAATAATGTCCAACTTTTTACAGAAGACCGTTCCTTCAGAAAACCAAACCCGCTGTATCGAAAGTATAACTTCGTGATCACAGAAACACGTTATTAAACATTTTAGTGGCGGGCACCTTATTGTCGTGCATTAATGGAAAAATCGACTGTCAAACCGTCGTGGGTCGTTACCTATATGAATAGAGTCAAACTTCTAACCGACGACATTACCTTCCATGAAAATAACCAACTGTATCGAGAGTATAACTTCGTGTTCAAAGAAGCAAATCAGTATACACCTTGGTCACAGCAACTTAATTTCCTGTATGAAGTACAAGATCGGGTGTCAAGCCGATGGATAGCGGCACCACATTCCTTGAGAGTCGGTCGGCTTAGTCCATAGCATCATCTATCATGCGATTCCGAGGGTCATACAAGGTATTCCAGGAGTAAATCCGCTGAACAGTAGTGGAAATTGGCACCTTAATTAACAGTATGAATATTAATGTAGAAAGTCAAACCGTCTATGAACATTACTAATTGGTGTAAACTAATTCTATTTACCGAATACCTTACATTCGGAGAACCAAACCTTTTGTATCCAGAGTATAACTTCGTACTCGGAGATGGAACTTAATATTGATTTCAGTGACGGGCACTTTTACTTCTTGTTTGAATTTGAAGGTCGTATGTCACAGTTCGAGAACGTTTCCACCGCCCTTGACATTCGAGCGGCGATGGCAATAGCTACCCCTATTCTGTAATTCCGGGTGACAAACCACGTTTTCCTGGAGTAATTCCGCTGCTGTGTGTTGACAATAGACAACTTAAGTCACGTTTTGAATATTAATATAGAGCGCCACGTCGTTTGAGAACGATACAAATTGCAATAAAGACAAACGATTTACTGAAGACCTAACCTTCCGCGAAATTCGCGCGCTTCATCGAGAGTATAACTTCATGTTCAGAGAAAGTAATTAGTATTCGTTTAAATGGCGTGCACATTAACTTCATGCCTGAATTAGAAGTTCGAATATCACGCCTTTCGATAACATGACCACTTTCTTTGATATCTGAGCGTCCAAGTAAATAGCTTCACAAACACTGCGATCCCGGTAGTCAAACCAAGTGCCCCGGAGTAAATCCGGTGAATCGTATTGGCAATAGACACTTTAATTCACGGTTTGAATAGAAAAGTAAAGCGACAAACAGGTTGAGAACAACCGTCAAACCTATACCGTTCAGCGCATTTACTCGTGTAATTTCAGAATTGCCTCTCGGAATCAAGGGATAGGTGTAGCTATTGACTTATAAGTGTGTCATTCAAGCAAGGCGGCCGGATATGGTGGCCGACATTAGAATTTTTCGTAGTTTGTTTCACTGAACACGGTGTTATATGCTCGATACAGCGGGTTAGCATCTCTGGTGGTTAGGCCTTCGGGAAAGAGTTTGACTCTAGAGGAATACGTTACGTACTTCCGCGATTTGACTCTCTACTTTAATAATCACAGCGTCAATTGAGGTGTCTGTTGCCATAACTGTTGAGCATATTTACTGCTGAGATACACGGTGTCACTCTCGGCGTCACAGGATAGCTGAAGCTACTGACTTGTCCGTTCGACTCTCAAAGATGCTATTCCCTTAGCTGCTCCAATCTCAAGGAAGGTGATCACATTCTCAAACCGTCTTTCCCTGGAACACAGAATTCACACATGATACTAATGTAGCCGTCACCAAAATGTATACGATCTTGCTTCTCTGAACACGAAGTTATACTCTCGATACAGAGGGTTAACTTCACGGATGGCTAGCTCTTCGGTAAAGCGTTTGACTCTATACGAAAAGGTAATGCTCTACAACGGTTTGATGCTCTGCCATAATGTTCATAGCGTCAAATATGCTATCCATTGCCAAAACTTACTCAGCGGATTATTACAGGAATACCTGGCACTACCCTCGGAATCAGAGGACAGATGAAGCTACTGACTTAGAAGTCCGAGCGTCAATAATGGTGGCGACATTCTCGAAACATTTGACTATCGATCTTCTAATTCATACACTACATTATGGAGCCCGTCACTAAAATGTATACTAATTGGTTTCGCTAGACACGAAGTTATACCCTCGAAACAGCGGATTATGTTCTCTGAAGGTAAGGTATCAAGTAAATAGTATGTCGTTATGCCAATTGGTAACGTTCTCAAACTGTTATACGTTCTACCTTAATATTGACACCGTAAATTAAGGCGTCTATTGTCAATACCGTTCAGCTGATTCCGCCTGGAATACCAGGTTTGACTCCACGGGATCACAGGGTAGATGAATCTATTGACTCAGCCATTCGACTCTCAAACATGGTGGTAACGTTCTCGAATTGTTTGACACTAGATCCTCTAATTCATACGTGAAATTAAGGTACCCGTCACTTATATTTATACCAATTTGTATATGTGATCACGAATTTATACACTCGATGCAGCAGGATAGCTTCTCGGAAGATATGGCATCGGTAAAAAGTTTGAATCTATATGAATTAGGAACGTTCTACAACGGTTGGACACTATACTTTAATACTCGCGCCATGAATTAGGGTGTCTATTGCGAATACTGTTCTGCGCATTTACTCCAGGAATACCTGGTTTATCTCGCGGAGTAATAGTTTAGGTGGTGCTGCTGATTTAGGTTTGTGTCTCTCAACGGACGTAGTATCGTTCTGGTACCGTTTGACCATCGATTTTGTAATTCATACATGAAACTATGGTACCCTTTACTAAAATGTATACCAATGTGCTTCTCTGAACATGAAGTTGTGCTCTCGGTACAGCGGGATACGATCTCGGAAGGTAACTTATTCTATAAAAAGAATGACTTTATAACAATTAGGAATGTTCTCCGACGAATTGACTCCCTACTTTGATGCTCATGCCGACAGTTCAGGTGTTAATTTCCAATGCTGTTCCTAACT
The DNA here is from genome assembly GCF_051020765.1 of Lasioglossum baleicum. Taxonomy (NCBI): domain Eukaryota; kingdom Metazoa; phylum Arthropoda; class Insecta; order Hymenoptera; family Halictidae; genus Lasioglossum; species Lasioglossum baleicum. The sequence continues at coordinate 256,266 of NW_027469191.1, read as the reverse complement.
CCTAGCATTCCTGGTTTGGTGTACTGCGGCGATACCAGGTATTGCTCTCGGACTTGCAGGACAGGTGAAGTTATTGCCATATATGTGCGATTCTCTATGAAGTTGGTATCGTTCTGGAACGGTTATCCTCGCGATCTACTCATTCGTACATGAAACTAATGCTCCCAACACTAATATGAATACTAATTTGTTTCCATGAACACGATGCAACATACACCCTGCTGCCTGTTATCTTCTCGGAAGGTAAGGCAATCCACAAAAAGAATGACTTTAAACCTACCTGTAATGATCACCGTCGGTTTGACCCTCTACTTTAATATTCATGCGGTGAATTAATGTTTCTATCGCCAATACAGCTCAGCGGATTTACTCCTGGAATACCAGGCCTGACGCTTGGAAACACAACTGCGGGTGAAGCTGATGACGCAGCGGTTCGACACTTAAAGGAGTTGGTAACGATCTGCAGTGATTTGACACACGATCTTCTAATTCTTCCATGAAAATAAGGTACCCGTCACTGAAATGGTTACATGTTCCTTTCTCTGAACACGAAATTACACTCCCTATGTAGCGGGCACGGCTCGCGGAAGTTAAAATCGTCAGTATGACTTTTAACTTTTGTACCAATTGGTTGCGTTCTCAAACGGTGCGACGGTGTATTTTAATATTCTAACCGAGAATTAAGGTGTCTGTTGCTAATACTGCACTGCTAATTTACTCCCCCAATGCCTGCTTTGACTTTCCAAATCACAGGATATGTCATGCTATTGTCTTAGCCGTTTCTCAAAGAAGATTCTCAAAGAAGCTCTGATGTTAGCTGTTCGAATCTCAAGGAAGGTAGTCACGTTCTCTTAAGCTTTGACACTGGATCTTCGAATTCACACATGATATTATGGTGCCCGACACTAAAATCTATACTAACTTGCTTCTATGAACACGAAGTTGTACTCTCGATAGAGCGGGAAAGCTTCAGGGAATGTAAGGTCTTCGGTGAAATATTTGTCACTGTACGAATAGGTAAAGCTGTACAACGGTTTGATGCTCTGGTTTAATATTCACACCGCGTTTTATGGTATTGATTACCAATAGTGTTCAGCGGATTTACTCCTGGAATACCTGGTGTGACTCTCGGAATCGCAGGATGGGTGAAGCTATTCCCTTAGGTTTTCGAATATCGTGGAAGTTGGTAACGGTATCGAACTGCGTCACCCTCGACATTGTAATTCATACGTGAAATGAAGATGGCATCACTATATTGTAGACTAATGTGAATCTCTAGACACGAAGCTGTACTTACGATACAGCTGGAAACGTTCTCGGAGGGTAACATATTCCGTAAAAAGAATGACTTTATAGCAATTGGTAATGTTCTCCGACGATTTTACTCCTACTGCAATGCTCATGCCGAGAATTCAGGTGCCATTTGCCAATGCTATTCAGCGGGCTTACTCCCGGAATACCACGATTGCCTCGCAGAACCACAGGCACGAACAGGAGGTGGTAACGATCTCGAGTGATTTGACACTCGATCTTCTAATTCGTACACGAAATAAAGGGGCCGCCACTAAAATGTATGCTCATTCTCTACTGTATACAGGAAGTTGTACTGTCGATACTGGGGGCTAGCATCTCGGAAGGTAAGTCCTTCGGTGAAACTTTTGACATTAAACCAATAGGTAACGTTCTGCAACGTTTTGACCCTGACCCTTAACATTCATACCGCGGAATGAGATGTCGATTCCTGATACTGTACAGCGCACATACTCTCTGATTACCTGGTGTGACTTTCGAAAGCGCAGGATACGTGATGCTATTGACTTAGCAGTTCGACTCTCAAAGAAGGTGGTAACGATCTCGATCAATTTGACCATCAATATTCTAATTCACGCATGAAATGAAGGTGCTCGTCACTAAAATGTGTACTAGTTCGTACTTCTGCATACGGTGTAGTGCTCCCGTACAGCGAATTAGTTTTTCGGATGGTGAGGCATTCTGTAACGAGTTTGACCCTACGCCTATATGTCATTTTCAACAACGGCTTTACTGTCTGCATTAGTATTCAAAGCGTGATATAAGGTCCCTATTGCTAATACATGTTCAACGGATTTAATCTAGGAATACCTGGCTTGTCTCTCCGAATCACAGGATAGGTGAAGCTATTCAGTTAGCAGTTCGACACTCGAAGAAGGTGGTAGCATTCTTGTACGGTTTGTCCCTCGATCTTCTAATTCATGAATGAAATTAAGGTGCTCGACTACAAAATGTGCTCTAATTTGCTTCTCGAAACACGAAGTAGAACACCGGATATAGAGGGTTATCGTCTATGATGGTTAGATCTTCTGTAAAACGTATAACTTTATACAATTATGTAACGCTCTGTAACAGTTTGACGGTCTGCATTAATATTCATTCCGAGAATTAAGGTATTCTTTGCCAAAAATGTACGGGGCATTTACTCCCGGAGTAACGAGTTTGCCTTTCGGAATCGCAGTGTACATGATGCTATTAGCTTAGCCTTTTGAATCCTAGAAAAGGTGGTAACGTTCTCGAGCCGTTTGCATGACGATTTTCTAATCCATACATGATATTAGGATGCCAGTTCCTAAACTGAAAACTAATGTGTCCCATTCAGCACAAAGTGATACTCTCGATACGGCGGGTTTGGTTCACGATAGGTAAGGCATTCTGTGAAAAGTTTGACTTTACATCAATAGGTAAAGTTCTACAATGGTTTGAGCGCACAATCTTAATATTCATACCGTGAATTAAGGTCTCCGTTGCCTGTAGTGTAAACCGGATTGATTCCTGGATTATTTTGTTTGACCTTCGGAACCACAAGATGGTTGTAGTTATTGATCTCGAAGTTCGGTTCTCGATGATGGTGGTAACGTTGTGGAACGGTTTGACCCTCGTTCTCCTTATTCATAATGAAATTACTATCCTCGACACTGAGATGGTTAATAATGTATATCCATAAAAACGTATCTATACTCTAGATATGGCGGGTTAGCTTCTCAGACTGTTAGGCATTCGGTGATACGTTTGACTTTATGGCAATTGATAACGTTCACACGAGGTGTTACGCTCTATTTTAATATTGAAACTGTGAATTAATGTGTCTGTTGATGATGCAGTTCAGCAGATTCGCACACGGAATACCTGGATTGACTGTCGGAATCTCGGAATGGCTGAAGATATTGACATACCCGTTCGAATCTGAAAAATGGAGGTAACGTTCTTGAACAGTTTGACCCTCGATCTTCTAATTCATGTATGAAGTCGCGGTACCCATCACTGAATTGAATACTACTTTCTTTCTCTGAACAAGAACATATACTCACGACGAAGACGGTGAGGTTCGCGGATGATAAGGCCTTCGGTAGAGCGATTGACTTTATACCAATTGGTAACGCTCGCAATCGCTTTGACGCTCTACTTTAATATTCAAATTGTGAATTAAAGTCCCTATTGCCAACACTCTTCAGCGGACTTATTCTCAGTTTTTCCTAGTTGGCTCCCGGAATCACGGGATAGGTGAAGCTATTGTCTTAGCCGTTCGTCTCTTGCATACGGCGGTATCGTTCTCGTTGGGTTTGACTCTCCATCTTTTAATTCATACATGGAGTTCCGGTGACCGCCACTGAAATGTGGACTTATTTCTTTCCCTGATCACGAAGTAATACTCTCGGAACGGCGAGTTTTGATTCCCCAAGGGCAAGGCCATCGGTAATGCATTTAACTTTGCTGCAATTGCTGACTTTCTCAAGCGGCTTTACGTATGATTGTAATATTCAAACCATGAATGAAGGTGCTTATTACCAATACTGCTCAGCTGATTTACTCAAGGAATATCTGGTTTGACTACCGGAATCGCAGCAATTGGAGAAGCTATCGACTCAGGCGTTCTATTTTTAGAGAAGGTGGTAACTTTCTCGTACGGTGTAACTTTCGCTTTTGCTATTCATGCATGAAAATACGGTGTCCGTCTGCTAAAATGTCCTCCAATATATTTGCGTCAACAACGAGCAAGATACTCCCTTTAGCGGGTTAATATTCTCGGTGGGTATGGTATTCGGTAAGAAGAATGACTTTATACGAATTGGTTGTGACCACCGAGCGTTTGTCGCCCTACTGTATTATTCGAACCGTACATTAAGGCGTCTATTGAGAACACGTTGCATCTAATTCATTCACGTACAACCTGGTTCGGCTCATGGAAACAAAGGACAGGTGAAGCTATTGCCATAGCCGTTCGCCTGTCGAAGAAAGTAGTATCGTGCTCGAACGATTTGACACTCGATCTCCTGATTCAAACATCAAATTAAGCTTGCCGTCGCTCAGGTGTATGTTAATTTGTTTCTTTTGCCGCGAAGTCACACTCTCGATACAGCGACATACGTTCTCGAAAGGTAACGTGGTCTGTAAAAAGGATGACTCTGGAACAATTTGTAATGTTTTCCAACGATTTGACTTCCTACTTTAATGCTCATGCCGTGAATTCAGGTGTCATTTGCCAATGCTCTTCAGCGGGCCTACTATCGGAATATCTAATGTGACTCTTGGATTCTTGGAATTGGTGAAGCTATCGACTTGGCAGTTCGTCTCTCAAAGAAGGTGGAAACGTTCTCGAACGGTTTAAAACATCGATTTTCTTATTCATACAGGAGACATGGTAACCGTCTCTAAAATGTATTCACATTTCTTCCGCTAAAGACCAAGTTATACTCTCGATATAATGCGATATGCTTCGGAGGGTAAGGGATTCAGTAAAACATTTGGCTTTATTCAAATTGGTAACGTCATCAAACGGAATGGCTCTGTACTTTAATATTTATACAGTGAGACATGGAGTCTAAGGCCAATACTCCGCAGCGGATTTACCCCGGAATACATCGTTTGATTCTCGGTATCGCTGTATGCGTTATGCTATGAACTTAGCCATTTCACCCGCAAAGAAAGTGGTATCCTTCCCTTAAAGTTTGACCGTCGATCTTCTAATTCATAAATGAAATTAGGGTGCCCGACACTAAAAAGTATAATAGTTTGCTTCTATGAACACGAAGACATACCCTCGATACAGCGCGATAGCTTTTCGTAAGCTAAGACCATCTTTATAAAGTGTGACTCTCTAACTATACGCAACATTGTTCCACTGTTTGAACCTCTGATTTATTATTCATACTGCGAAATAGGGTATCTAAAGCCATACTGTGCGGCGAATTTTCTCGCGGAATACCTTGTTTGAATCTCGGAAACACAGGTTTGGTGAAGTTATTGACAAAGCCGTTCAATTGTCAAAGAAGGAGATGACTGTCTCGAACGGTTTGACCCTCTATATTCTAATTCTTACATGATTTTAAGGTAGCATCACTAAAATATGCTCTAACGATTTTCTGTAAACACGAAGCTATACTCTCGAGAATGAAGCAGGTTACTTTTTCCGAGAGTATGGCCTTCGGTAAAGCGTTTGACTTTATACCAATTGGTTACGCTCTCGAACAGTTTGACGCCTTACTGTAATAATAATACCGTGAATTAAGGAGTCTGTTGCCGAAACTCTTCAGCGGACTTTGTCCCGGAATACCAGGTTTGTCTCTCCGAACAATGGATAAGTGAAGATATTGAGTTAGGCGTTCGTCTCTCAGAGAAGGCGGTCACATTCACGAAATGTTACACCCTCGAAAATTTAATTCATACATGGAGTTACGGTGCCCAAGACTGAAGTGAGGACTAATTTCTTTCTCTGAAAACGAAGGTCTACTCTCGAAACGGCGAGTCTCTTTATTCGAGGGTAAGGCCATCGGTAAAGTGTTCGACTTCATAAGAATTTGTATCGTTCTCAATCAGTTTGATGCTCTACTGTAATAATCAATCCGAGAATAATGATGTCTATTGCCAAAATTCGTCAGCGGCCTTACGCCCAGAATACCTGGTTTGACTCTCCGAAACACAGGGTAGGTGAAGATATTGGCTTAGCAGTCTGTCTCTCACAGAAGGTGGTAACGTCCTCGAAAGGTATGACCGCCGATCGTCTAATTCATACACGAATTTAAGGTGCCATCACTGTATGAATTCTAATTTCTTTCTCTGAACACGAAGTTATACCCTCGATAGAGCGAGTTATTTTCTCGGAGGGTATTGCCTTCGGTGAAGTATTTGACTTTATAGCAATTGGTAACGTTCTCAAACAGTTTCACGACTATTTCAATATGCAAACCGTGAATTAAGTTGTGTATTACCAATAATGTTCAGCGGATTAACCCCTGGAATACCTGGTTTGCCTCTCGGATTCGCAGGATAGGTGAAGCTACACCCTTAGGTTTTGAAATATCATACGAGTTGGTAACGGTCTCGAAATGTGTTACCCTCGACAATCTAATTGATACATGAAATTAGGATGTCATCACTATAGTGTATACTAATGTGATTCTCTCATCGCGAAAATATACTCTCGATACAGCGGGATCGGTTCTCGGAAGGTGAGACCATCAGTAAAACCTTTGACTTCATACAAACTGGTAATGCTCTCAAAGGGTTTGACGATCTACTATAATATTCAAACCGAGAATTTAGGTGTCTAATGCCAATACTGTTATGCGGATTACCTCGCGGAATACCTGGTTTGACTTTCGGAAAACAGGATAGGTGAAGCTACAGACTTAGCTGATCGACTAGCAAGGACGGTTGTAACGTTCCAACCCGGTATGACCCCTGATGTTCCTATTAATACATGACATTAAGGTGGGCGGAGAAAAAATGTCTACTAAATTGTTTCCCCGAAACGGAAGATATACCCACGATATAGCGGGTTACTTTCTCGAAAGGTAGCGTATCCGGTATGGAGTATGGCGTACTAGAAATTGGGAACGTTCTCCTGCGGTTTACTCTGTTCTTTAATATTCATTTCGTGTGTGAATCTGAACTTTATTTTTCATACTGTGAATGAAGATATTTACTGCCAATACGGTACATCGTATTTACTCCCGGAATACCTGGTTTGACTCTTCGAATCACTGGATAGGTGAAGCTGTTGACTTAGCCTTTCTATATTCAAAGAAGGTGGTAACTTTCTCGAAGGGCTTGACATTCGATCTTCTTATTCATAATGATAGTATGGACCCCGTCACTAAGATATTTATTAATATGATCTTTCGAACACAAAGTTATACTCTGGATGAAGCGGGTAACGTTCGCGGAGGGTACCGTCTTCGGTAAAGCGTTTGACATTATAACGATCACAATTGATAACGTTAATTGATAACAATTGATAACGTTCACAAACGGTTTGACGCTCAATTTTAATAATCAAACCGTTAATTAGTATGTCTATGGCGAATACTGTTCAACGGCTCTACTCCCGGAATACCTGCCTTGACTCTCTCAATCGCAGGATACGTGAGACAAATGACTTAGCCGTTCGTCTCTCACAGAAGGGTGCAACGTTCTCGGACGGTTTGACCCTCTGTCTTCTAATTCATTCGGTAAAACGTTTGACTTTATAGCAATTAGTTACGTTCCCGCGCGGTGTGACGCTATTGACGCTCGGATTACCAGTTTAGACTCTGGGAATCATTGGATAGTAGGAGCTATTGACCTATCCGCTCGACTCTCAAAGGTGGCGGAAACGTTCTCGAACGGTTTTACCATCGATCGTATAATTCTCATGAAATTAACGTGCCGTAACAGAAATGAATACTAATTTCTATAGTGTTCAGCGGAAATGCTTCTGCAATACCTGGTTTGACTCTTGGAATCACGGGATATGTGACGCTACTGACTTAGCCGTTTGGATCTGAAAGATGGTGGTAACGATCTACAACGGTTTGTCTCTCGACTTAGCTAGTCATACATATAAATAAGATCTCCGTTTGCTAAAATATCTAGTAATTTGTGTCCCTGAACTCTAAGCAAGATACTCTCTACAACCGTTTAGTACTTAGGAAGTTGAGGCCTTCGTTAATGGTTCGACGCTATATCAATGTGTAACGTCTTCAAACAGTTTGACGTTCAATTTTAGTATACAAACCGCGAATAATGGTGTATCTTGCAATACTATTCAGCGGATTTATTCCCGGAATATTTGGTTTGACTCTCGTATACATTGGATAGGTAAAGCTAATGGCATAGCCGTTCTATTCTCAAAGTTGGTGGTAACGTTCTCCATCGGATTGACACTCGATCTACGAATTCACACATGAAACTAACGGTACCGTCACAAAAATATATACAAATTTGGCATATTGAACACGAAGTTATACTCTCGACACAGCGGGATAGTTTCTCGCAAGGTATAGCCTCCGGTAAGATGTTTCGCAATATAGCAATAAGTAGCGTCCTTCAATGGTTCATCGCTGTTCATTAATATTCATAAACAAAAATAGCGTGCCTAATTCCAAAAGTATACCGTGGGATAGGTCCCGGAATATCTGGTCTGTCTCTGGGAATCGCACGATTGGTGTAGCTATTCGCGTATCTGTGCGATTCCGAATGGTGGCGGTAACGTTCTGGAAGAGCTTGCCTCGTGGCCTTCTAATTCATTAATGAAGTTATGGCGCCCGTCACTAAAATGTATACTAATTTGTTTCTCTGGACACGAAGATATTCTCTCGATTCCGCGATTCTGGGTCTCGGAATGTGAGGCCTTAGGTAAAATGTTGGACACTATGCCAATAAGTAACATTCTGCAACGATTAGAATATGTAAGTTAATATTTATATCGAGAACTAGGGTGTCTATTGCCAATACTGTACTGCGGATTTAATCCCGGAATACCTGGTTTTTCTCTTGGTATCGCAGGATAGGCGAAGCCATTGGCTTAGATGTGCGTCTTTCATGAAAGGTGTTAACGTACTCCAACGGTTTGCCTCTCGATTTTGCTATTCAAATAAGAAAATACGTTGTTCCTCTGCCAAAATGTTTACTGATTTGCGTTGGCGTGAACAGTATGAAAGACCCTCCCTAGAGCGGATTTGGTCCACGGAGGCCAGGGTATTCGATGTAAAGGATGACTTTACACCTATTGATAATGTTTTCCGACTGTTTGAATTTCTGTCTTAATTTTTAGTATGCGAAATAATGTGTCCATTAAATATGCTGTTATGCGAATTTACTCCTGGAATACCTGATTTGACTCCCGGAATCACGGGGTAAATGAAGCTAGTGACTTAGCTGTGCGACTGTCAAAGGAAGTGGAATCTTTCTTGAACGGTTAGACCCTCGATCTTCATATCCATAATGAAATTAAGGTACCCACAATAATATGTTTACTGGTTTACTTCACTGAACACGAAGATGTACTCTCGATGCGGCAGGTTAGCTTTTCCGGACGTAAGGCTATCTGCAATTGGTTTAACTCCATAACAATAGGTAGAAAGGTTTCGCAATGGTTTGACAGCCTGCTTCAATATTCGATCAGTGAATTGAAGTGACCATTGCCAATTCTGTACAGCGCAATGACTCCCGAAATGATGATGGTATTGCCTTAGCTATGCGATACTCCAAAAAGGTGTTAACGCTATGGAATGAATTAACACTCGATCTTCGTAATCATACGTAATCATATGGTACTTGTCACTAAACTGTAAACTACTTTGCTTCTCTGGTCACGAAATTATACTCTTTGTACATGGCGTCTGGCTTTCGAATGGTAATGCCATGGGCAAGAAGTTTGACTCTATACCAATAGGTACCGTTCTACAAAGTTCTGACTCCGAACCTTAATATTCATACTGTGAATTGAGGTGTCGAATGCTAATACTGTACCGCGGATACACTTGCGGAATACCTGGCTTGACTTTCGAAATCTCAAGGTAGGTAAAGCTATACATTTGGCCGCTCGCCTCTCACAGCAAGTGGCAACGATCGCGAACGGTTTGACTATCGTTCTTCTACAACATACATGAAGTTAAGGTGCCCGTCACTGAAACAAATACTAAATTCTTTCCCTGATGACGAAGTTAGACTCTCAATACAGCAGGTTATTTTTTCGGATGGTATGGCTTTCGGTATAGCGTTTGATTTTATACCAATTGGAAAGATCTCAATCGGCTTGACGTTTTACTATTTTATTCAAACCGTGAATTAAGTTGTCTATTGGAAGTATAGTGCAGCGGATTACTGCACCAGCACTGATTTGATTCTCCGAGTCACTGGATAGATGAAACTATTGACTTAGCCGTTCGTCTCTCACAGAATGTGGAAACGTTGTCAAAATGTTTGAACGTCGATCTTATAATTCATGATTGAATTTAAGGTGCCGTTACTAAATTGCGTACTAATGTGTTTCTCAAGACACGTAGCTGTACTCTAGATACAGAGGGTTAGCTTCTCGGACGATAAGGCATTCGGTAAAACGTTTGACATTATATCTATTGGCAACGATCTCAATGGCCTTGACGCTCTACTTTAATCTTCAACCGTGAATTAAGGTGTCTAGGGGCAACACTGTGCTGCCGATTTTCACCAGCTAAACCTGGTTTGATATTCGACATCACAGGATTGGTGTCGCTAATGACTTAGCCGATCGAACCTCATAGAAGGTGGAACAGTTCTCGATCGGTCTGACCTTCCACCTTCATATTTCAGACATGAAATTAAGGTGCCCTTCACTGAAGTGTATACTAAATTGCGTCTCTGAATACGGTGTTGCACTCTCGATACAATGGGTCCATTTTTCGTAGTGTAAGGAACTCTGTATGTGATTTGACCCTACACGAATATGCAATGTTCTACAGCGCTTTCACGTTCTGCTTTATTATTCATACCGTGAATTAAGGTGTCAATTGCCAATTCTGTACAGGGCAATTACTCCCGGAATACTTTGGTCTGTCTTTCGGAAAAACAGGATAGGTGAAGCAATTGGCTTATCCGTTCGAGTCACGAGGCAGGTGTTAACATTCTCGCATAACTGGATTGTGGAAGCTACTCACTTTGCGTTCATCTCTTCCAGAAGGTGATAATGTTCTCGAAAGGTTTGACAATCGATCTTATAATTCTTGTAGCAAATATGGTATGCCCTTGCTATAATGACTACTAATTTCGTTCCTGAGCACTCTGCATGGCACTCACTATGGCGCTATGTTCTACGAAGGTATCGTATTCAGCAAAAAGAATGACGCAATACCAATTCATAATGTTCTCCCACGGATTGACGTTCTACTTTAATATTCATACCGTGAATTTAAGCGTCTATTGCAAATAGTGTCCAGCTGATATACTCCAGGAATACCTGGTTTCGCTCTAGAAATCACAGGAAGGGTGAAGCTATTCACTACGCCGTTCGATTCACAAACATGGTGGTAGATTTGTCGATAGTATTGATACTCAATCTCCTACTTCATACATGAAATAATGGTGCCCGGTCCGAAATGTATTCCAACTTGCTTCTCCGAACATGAAGTCATACTCTCGCTACTGCGAGTAACATTCGCGGAAGGCTAGGTATTCTGCAAAAATTTACACTGTACCAACTCGGAGCGATCCACAACGGTTTGAATCTGGAATGTAATATTTATACCGGGATGTAGGCTCTATGATGCTAATACTACACAGCTGATTTCCCGCCGGAATACCTGGTTTGACTCTCGGAATCACGGGTTGGCTGAAGGTATTTACCTAGGCGTTTGACTCTCAAACATGGAGGTACGTTGTCGAATCGATTGACCCTTGATCCTGTGATTCATACATGAAACTAAAGGGACAATCACTAAATAGTATACTAATTTGCCTCACTGAACAGCAAGTTACTCTCTTGATACAATAGGTTAGCATCACTGATGGTAGGGCCGTCGGTAAAACTTCTGACATTATACCAATTGCTAACGCTCTCGAACGGTTTGATGCTCCACTTTAATCTACAAGCCGTGAAATAGGGTGCCTATTGGCAATACCCTTCGAAAAAGTGCCCACCTTCTTTGAGAGTCGAACGGCTGAGTCAATAGCTTCACCTGTAGTTGTGATTCCGGGAGTCAAGCATGGTATTCCAGTAGTAAATCTCCTGAACAGTAATGGCAATAGGCACCTTACTTCTCAGTATGAACATTATAATAGAGCGTCAAACCGTTTGAGATTGCTACCAATTGATATAACGATATACTATTTATCGGATACGTTACCATGCGAGAATATAACCAGCAGTATGGTGGGTATAACTTCATGTTCAGAGAATTAAATTAGATTTCATTTCAGTGACGGGCTCGTTAACATCACGTATGAATTAGAAAATCGATGGTCAAACCGTTCGTAAACGTTATCACCATCTTTTAGAGTCGAACGCATATATCAGTAGCACCACCTATTCTCTATTCCCGAAATCCAAACCAGATAATCCGAGCGTAACTCCGCTGAAGAGCTTTGGCAATAGACAGCTTTATGCACGGTTTGAATATTACTGTAGAGCGTCAACCGTTTGAGAGCGTTACTAATTGGTATAAAGTCAAACGTTTTGCCGAAAGATTTACCCTCTGAAAATGTAACCGGCTGCATAGAGATTATTACACAGTGTCCAGAGAAAGAAATTAGTGTCCATTTCAGTGACGCGCACCTCATCTTCATGTATGAATTACGAGGTCGGGGGTCAAACGGTTGGAGAAAGTAGCCATCTTCTCTGAGAGACGAACAACTTAGTCAATGGCTTCACCTATCCTCTGACATCGAAAGTGAAACGAGATATGCCGGTAATAAATCGTCTGAATAGTATGGCTACTGACATCTTTATTCACGGATTGAATATGACTGTAGAGCGTTCAGCGGTATAGAGCGTTACCAGATGTTACAATGGCAAACGTTTTACGCAAGGCCTTACCTTCCTAGAACCTATCCCCCTGTATCGATTATCGTGCTTGGTGCTCACGGAAACAAATTATAGACTTTTTAGCACACCGCACAGCTTTCATCATATACGAATGGAAAAATCGACAGTCAAACCGTTCGGAAACTGTACCACCTAATTTGAAAGTCGAACGGCTGAGTCATTAGTTTCACGTATCCTGCGATTCGAGGGTCAATCGAGCTATTCTGAGAGTAAATCCGTTGAACAGATATGCAAATAGACATCATAATTCACAGCTTGAATATAAAAGTAGGGCGGCGAGCCGTTTGGGAATGCTATAAATTGATATAACGTCACACCATGTAACGGATATCTTACCTTCCGAGAAGCTGACCCGCCGTATGGGGAGTATAACTTCGTATTCCGAGAAACAATATGTATACATTTTTATGATGGGAACCTCAATTTCATGTATGAATTAAAAGATCGAAAGTCAATCCTTTCGAAATCGTTATTACCTTCTTTGAGAGCCGAGCGGCTTAGTCAATAGCTACAACTATCATGCGGTTCCGATGGTCAGGCTAGGTATTCCGGGACTAAATGCGTTGTGCAGTATTGGCAATAGACACCTTAATCGACGCTTTGAATATTAAACTAGGGAGTCAATCCGTTGGAGATCATAACCAACTTTTATAGAGTCATACTATTTACAGAATACCTTACCTTCCTCGAACGTAACCCGCTGTATAGATTATTATGTATAGTGCCCATGGAAACCAATTAGTCGTCTTTTCCGCAGACGCGCTCCCTTATTTCATGTATAAATTGTAATACCGAATATCTAACCTTTCGATGATCGTTACCACCTCCTATAAGAGTAGAATACTTAACATCATATATTCTGTGATCCGAGCGTCAGTATTGGCAATCGACGCCGTAGTGCAAGGTATGAATATTAAGGCAGACCGTCAAACCTTAATAGAACGTTAAATATTCGTATAGAATCAAACCTTTTACCGAAGGTCTTACAATCCGAGAACATATCCTGCAGTATCGAGAGTATGAGTTTCAAGCTGTTCGAGATCGTTACCACCTATTGTGAGAGACGAACGGCAAAGTCAATAGCTTAACATGTCCTGGGATACCGAGTGCCAACTAGGTATTCCGGCAGTACATGCGCGGGACAGTGTTGGCAGTATACACCTCTATTTACAGTTCGAACATAAAAATGGAGCGATGAGAACGTTTGAGAACCTTGCCAATTGCTATAATGTCTAACGTTCTACCGCAGACCATACCTTCCGCGAACATCTCCGCCTTCATGGACAGAATAACTTCCATTCTGCAAAAGAAATTGGAACTGATTTATGTGACGGTCAGCTTAACGTCATGTATGAACTAAAAGATGGAGGGTCCTATGATTCCGAGAGTCAAAAAAGGTATTCCGGGCGTAAATACTTTTAAGAGTACTGGCAATAGATACTTTAATTCGCGGAGAGAATATTAAAATAGAGCGCCAAACCGTTTGAGAAAGTTACCAATTGCTGTAAAGACAAACGTTTCCCCGATGACCTTAACCTGTGAAAAACTAACACGCCGCATCTAGAATGTAACACCGGTATCAGAGGAACGAATTAGTATGCGCTTTACATCCCAGCACATTAGTTTAATGTATGAATTAGAAGATCGAGAGCCAAGCCGCTCAAAAACGTTGCCACCTTTTGCGGGAGATGAACGGCAAAGTGAATCGCGTCACATATCCTGTGACTCGAAAGTCAAGCCAGATATTCCGGGAGTAAATACGCTGAAGTGTATTGTCAATTGCCACCTTAATTCATGGTTTGAATAATAAAGCGGAACGTCAAACCATTGTAGAACGATACGTATTGGTACAGAGACAAATATTTAACCGATAGCCGCGCCCTCGGAGATGCTAACCCGCCATATCTACAGTATGACATCGCAATCAGTGAATGAAATTAGTAATCATTTCAATGACGGGCACCATAACTGCATGTGTGAATTAGATGATCGTGGTTCAAACAGTACGAGAACGTTACCACCCCGTTTTAGAGACGAACGTATTAGTCAATAGCTCCACATATACCTGTGATTCCGAGAGACCAACCCGGTACTCCAAGCCTAAATCCGCTGATCATAATTGGCTACAGACTCCTTATTCCATGGTTTGCATTTTAAAATAGAGCGTCACCCCGTGTTAGATTGCTACCAGTTAGTACAAAGTCAAGCGTTTTACAGAAAGCCTTACCGTCCGAGAAGCAAACCCGCCGTATCGAAGGTGTGACTTCGAGGTTATAGACTCACATTAATATAAATTATTTTCAGGAAAGGTTTGACCTGGATGTTATAATTGATACATGAAATTAGGTGCCGTCGCTGAAATGTCTACATTTATGTTTCCGTGAATACTAAGCAAGACACCCCTTGCAGAGGGTTGGTCTTCTCTGGAAGGTAAGGCCTTCGGTAAGAAGTTTGATTTTATGCGAATAGGCAAAGATCTACAACGGTTTAACTGAATGCTTTAATATTCAAACCCTGAATTAATGTGTCCATTGCCAAATACTGTTCAGCGGACTTTCTGCTGGAATTGCAGGCTTGACTCTCGGAATCACGACTATAGGTGAAGCTATTGACTAAGCCGTTCGTCTCTCACGGGAGGTGGTAACGGTCTCGAGCGGTTTGAACCCTGATCATCGTATTCATGTAGAAATTATGGTCCCCATGACTAAAATGGTTCTAATGCGTTTCCTGAACACGTAGCTATTAGCTCGATACGGCGGGTTGGCTTCTCGGATGGTAAGGCATTCGTAATACGTTTGACTTGATAAAAATTGGTAACGTTCACATATTGTTTGACGCTCTATTTTAATACACAAACCATGAATGTTGGTGCCAACTACCAATATCGTTCAGCTGATTTACTCCCGGAATTCCTGATTTGACTCTCGGCATCACAGCATGGGTGAAGCTATTTGCTTAGCCGTTTGTCTCTCACAAAAGGTGGTAAAGTTCTCGAAATGATGGACAACCGACTTTTAATTCACATAAGGTTAAGGTGCCCGTCATTAAAATGCATACTAATTTGCATCTATGATCACGAAGTTACTCTCTCGATACAGCGGGATAAGTTCTCGGAGGGTGGGGACATCTGTGAAACTTTTGTCATTATAACAATAGGTAAGTTTCTACGAAGCTTAGACTCAGTACATCAATTTTCGGACCGTGAATTAAGTTGCCCATTACCAATAGTGTACAGCGTATCGATACCAGTAATGCCTGGCCTTGTTATCAAAATGACAGGATAGGTGAAGCTATTGACTTAGCGTTCGAACCTCAAAGATGGAGTAAACGTTCACGAGCGGTTTGGCACGCGGTATCTTATTCATACTTGAATTGAGGTGCGCGTCTGCTGTAATAAATAGTAACTTGTTTCTCTGAAAACGAAGTTATACCCACGGTACAGCGGATTATGTTCTCGGATGGTAAGGTATCCGGTAAGGAGTATACGTTGTATCAATTGGTAACGATCTCAAATGGCTTGACACCCTACTTTGATATACAAAACGTGAAAATATTGCCATACATGTGCGGTACCCTAAGAAGTTCGTAACGATCTGAACGGCTTGCCAAGCGATCCTCTCATTCATACATGAAATTAAGGGTCCCGTCACTAATATGAATACTAATTTGTTTCACTGAACATGAAGCAACACACTCCTGCTGCCAGTTATGTTCTCGGACGGTAAGGTAATCTGTAAAAAGAATGACTCTATACCTACCTGCAATGTTCACCGTCGGTTTGACTCTCTACCTTAATATTCATAGCGAGAATTACCGTGCCTATTGCCAATACTGCTAAGCGCATTTCGTCCTGGTATACCAAGTTTGAATCGCGAAATCACAGATAGGAGAAGCTATAGACTTACCTGTTCGAATCTCAAAGAAGGTGTAACTTTCCCGAATGGTTTGACCCTGGATCTACTTATTCATAGCGGAATTAAGGACCCGTCACTAAAATGTTTAATAATGTGATGCTCTGAGCTCGAAGTTATACCCTCGATACTACGGCTTATAATCTCGGAAAGTAAGGTTTGCGATAAGGTGTATGACTTTATACCAATTGCTACCGTTCTCTAACGATTTGTGTCTCTACTTTAATATTCGTGTGGTGAATTAATGTTTCTATTGACAAAGCTGCTCAGCTGATTTACACTCGGATTACTTGACATGGATCCTGGTATCTCAGGATAGGTGAGAACCTGTTCACTTAGCCGCTCGACTCTCAAAGAAGGTAAGAACGATTTCGAAAGGATTGACTTTCGATCTTTTAATTCATACATGAAATCGAGGTTCCCATCTTAAAATGTATACTTATTTGTTTCTCGGAATACGAAGTTATACACTCGATACGGCGGGTCAGCTTCTCGGAAGGTAAGGTATCCGTTATACAGTGTGACGTTTTACCAATTTGTAGCATCTCAAACGGCTGGCCGACCTACTTTTTTATTCAAGCTGTGAGTTATGCATGTCTATTCGCAATTCTGTTCAACGTATTTACTCTCGGAATAGCTGGATTGACCCTCGAAATCACATACGTGAAACTAATGACTCAGCCGTTCGACTCTTAAATAAGGTGGGATAGTTCCCTATCGGTTTGGACTGTCGATTTTTCCATTCGTACATGAAGAAGGCTGTGCGTCTGCTAAAAAGTCTATTACCATGTTTCCGTGAGTACCAAGTACGATGACGGTACTGCGGGATAGGTTCTAGGATGGTAGGACCTTGCGTAACACGTTACACATTATTCCAACTGGTAACACTCTCAAACCGCTTGACGCCCTACAGTCATATCCAATCCGTGAATTATGGTGTCAATAGCCATACCATTCAGACGATTTACTCCGGCAATTCCTGGTTTGACTTTCGGAATTACAGGAGAGGTAAAGATGTTGACTTAGCGTCCGACTCTCAAGGATGGTAGTAACGTCCTGGAACCGTTCTGACCCTCGATCCTCTAATACATATCCAAAATAAAGGTGCACAGAACTAAGATGCATAATAACTTGTCTCTCTGAACTCGAAGTCATACTCTCTAAACAGTGTGTTTGCTTTTCGAAGGTAAGGCCTTCGGTGAATGACTTTGATTTTATACCAATAGGTATGGTTGTACATCATTGTGACTCTGTACTTAATAATTATAGCGGAATGTAGGGTCTTTAATGCAAATACTGTACAGCGGTTTTACTCCAAGGCATACCTGGCGTGACGCACGGAAAAACAGGATGGCTGAAGCTATTGTCTTAGGAGCTCGGCTCTCTAAGAAGGTGTTGTTGTTCTGTAACGGTCTGTCCCTCGATATTCTAATTCATATACGAAGTTACGATGCCCGTCACTGAAGAAAATACTAATTTCTTTCTCTGGGGACGCAGTTACACTCCAGTAGCAGCGGGTCAGGCTCTCGGACGGTAAGGCCTTCGGCAAAACGTTGGAATTTATACAAATCGGCAATTTTCTTCAAAGGTTTAACCATCTGCTTGAGCATTCATCCCGCGAATTAATGTGTGTATTGCTACTACAGTCCAGTGGTTCCTCCCGGTATACCTGCTTTGACTCTCGGAGTGAAGGGATAGGGGTAGCTATTGAATTAGCCGTTAGACTCCCAGACTGGGCCGTCAGGATCTCGAACCGTTTGATTATGGACCTTCTAATTTATACATAAAATTAATGTGCCTCACTGAAGTGTATACTAATTTGCTTCGCATATCACGGAGTTATACTCTCGATACAGCGGGATGCGCTCTAGCAAGGTAACGTAGTCCTTACCAAAAATGACTTCATATCAATTTGTAATGTTCTCCGACGATTTGACTCCCTACTTTCAGGCCCATGCCGAGAGTCAGGTGTCCATTGCCAATGCTGTACAGCAAATTTACTCCTGGAATACTAGGCTTGACTCCCGGAATCACAACTATCGGTGAGCTATCGACTCAGCCGTTTTCGAACCTCATAGAAGGTGGTAACTTTCTGGAAGGGTATTGCCAATAGACACCTTAATTGTCGGTTTGAATATTAAAGTGGAACGTCAATCCGTTTGTGAACGATACATATTGTTGTAAAGACAAACGTTTTACCTGAGACCTTACCTTCCGAAATAGTAACCAGCTCTATCGAGAGTATAACTTCGTGTTCTGGCAGAGAAATTAGTATTTATTACAGTGACGGCACCTTTATTTCATGTGTGTATTAGAAGATAGAGTATCAAACTGTTGGAGAACATTGCCACCTTCTTTGAGTGTGGAAATTATAGGTCAATAGATACCCGTATCCTGTGATACCGTAAGTCAAGCCAGGTATTCCGGTAGTGAATCCCCTGTATGGTATTGATCTTTTAAACCCTTTTTCACGGTATAAGTATTAAGGCACAGATCCAAATAGTTGTAGATCGTTACCTATTATTATAATCACAAAAGTTTCACAGATGACCCCACCCTCCGAGAACATATCCCGCTGCATCGAGAGTATAACTTCGTGATCAGAGAACGAAATTAGTATTCATTTCAGTAACGGGTACCGTATCTCCATGTAGTAATTAGAAGATCGATTGTGAAACCGTTCGAGAACGTTATGAACTTCCTTGGGAGTGGAACGGCTTAGTCAATAGCTTGACCTACCCTATGATTCTGAGGGGCAAGCCAGGTATTCCAGATGTAAATCCGCTCAACACTATGGGCAATCGACACCTTAATTCACTGTTTGAATATCAAAGCAAGCAGTCAAGCCGCTTTGGATCATTACCTCCTCGTGAAGTGTTAAATGTTTTACAGAATGGCCTACCGTCAGATAAACTGACCTGCTGTATCCAGAGTATAACACCGCGTTCAGAGGTACGAACTATTATTGAATTTATTATCGACCACCTTAATTTCATGCAAGCATTAGACCACCGAGGGTCGAACCGTTCGAGAAAGTTACCACCTCCTTTGAAATTCAAATGGCTGATTCTAGCGATTCTGCTAAAAGTGATTCCGTAGAATCAAAGCTGGTATTCCTGTAGGAAATCCGCTGAACGCTATTGACAATAGACGCCTAAATTTACGGTGTGAATATTAAATTAGAACGTATAACCGTTTGAAGACGTTACCAATTGGAATAACGACATACTATTTACCTGATACTTTACCTTCAGAGCACATAATCCGCTCTATCGAGGGTATAACTTCGTGTTTAGCGAAATCAATTTGTAGACATTTCAGTGACAGGTACCTTAGTGTCGTGTACGAATTGGAAGATCGATGGTCCAGCCGTTCGAGAATGTCACCACCATCATTGACGGTCGGACGTCTATGTCAGTAGCTCCATCTGTCCTCTGATTCTGAGAGTAATTCCAGGTATTCCTGCTATAATCCACTGAACAGTATTGGCAATGGACAGCTTACTTCACGATATGAACATTAAAGCAGAGCATCAAGCTGTAGTAGAGCATTACCTATTCGTATAAAGTCAAACGCTTTACCGATGAGCTAACCTTCCGTGAAGCTATCCCTCTGTATCGAGAGTATAACTTCGTGTTCAGAGAAGCAAGATCGTATAAACATTGGTGACGGCCACATTAGTATCAAGTATGTATTCGATGATCCAGGGAAAAGCGGTTCGAGAATATGATCACCTTCCTTGAGATTGGAACAGCTAACAGAATAGCTGCTTTGAGAGTGGAACGGACAAGTCAGTATCTTCAGCTATCCTGTGACTCCGAGAGTGATACCGTGTATTCCAGCAGTAAATACGCTTAACAGTTATGGCAATAGGCACCTTAATTCACGGTATGAATATTGAAGTTGAGAGTCATACCGCTGAAGTACGTAACGTATTCGTATAGAGTCAAACTCTTTCCCGAAGGCTAACCACCAGAGATGGTATTCCGCTGTATCGAGCATATAACACCGTGGCGGGCACCATGACTTCATGTATGAATAAGAAGATCGAGCGTCAAACAGATAGAGAACGGTATCACCTTCCTTGAATGTCACACTGCTAAGTCATTAGCTATACCTATCCCGTGATTCCGTTGGGCCATTCAGATATTCCAGGAGTAAATGGGCTGAACTGAAATAGGTTTGACGGTTGGAGTCAAACGGTTTGACGCTTTACTTTTCTATTCATACCGTGAATTAAAATGACTATTGCCAAAATTCTGCAGCGGGCTTACTCCCGGAATACTTCGTTTGACTCACGGAACCACGGGATATGTGAAGCTATTGAAGCAGCCATTCGTTTCTCATACTACTTAGCAATGTTCTTGAGCGGTTTGGCCCTCAATCTTCTAATTCATACATGTAATGAAGGTGCCCCTCACTGCAATGTTTACAAATTTGTATCCTCAATGACGTAGCTATACTCTCGATAGGGGGGGTTAGCATAACGGAAGGTAAGATATTCAGTAAAATGAATGACTTTATGCGAGTTGGTAATATTCTCCAACGGTTTGACTCATTACATTAACATTCATGCCCTCAATTTAGGTGTCAATTGCCAGTAGTACTGAGCGGATTTATTCCAGGAATACATTGCATATCTCTCGGAAACATAGGATATGTGAAGCTATTGAATTAGCTGTTCGATTATCATAGATGGTTACGGTCCCGAACTGTTTTACTCTCTACATTCTAATTCATACTTGAAACTCAGATGGCGTCACTAAAACGTATACGAATGTGATTCCCTAAACACTACGTTATACTCTCGATATAGTGGGTTAGCTTTTCGGAGGTCAAGACCTCAACGTTCTCAAACCGTTTGGCGCTTTATTTTAATATTCAAACCTTGATTAATGTGTATATTACCGTTACTGCACAGCGGATTTACTTCCGGACTACTTGGCTTGATTCTCGGAATCGCAGGATAGATGAAGCTATTGACGCAGCCGTTCGTCTTTGACAGGATGTCGCAAAAGTTCTCGAAAGGGTTGACCCCCCATCTTCTAATTTATACATGAAGTTATGGTAGCCGTCATTGAAATGAACACAAACTTTTTTCTCTGAACACGAAGATGTACTCTCGATACAGCGTGTTAGGTTCTCGGAGGGCAAGGTCTTCGGTGAAACTTTTGTCATTATACCAATAGGTAACGTTATGCAAGGCTTAGACTTTGTACTTCAATATCCAAACCGTGAATTAAGGTGTCCATTACCAATAGTGCACAGCTTATTGCATCCCGCAATACGTGGCTTGGTTTTCGGAATAACGAGATAGGTGAAGCTATTGAATAAGCCGTTCTACACTCAAACAAGGCTGTATCCTTCCGGAACGCTTTGACACTAGATCTTCTATTGCATACATGAAATTAAGGTGCCTGATACGAAACTGTATACTATTTTGTATCCCTGATCTCGAATTTATACTGTCCACACAGCGGATGAGAGTCACGGAGGGTAAGGTCTTTGATAAAACGTTTGCCTTTATGACAACTGGCTACGTACTCACACGGTGCAACGCCCTACCTTAATATTCATTTCGCGAATTTAGGTATCTATTGCCAATACTCTCCACATCATTTACCCTCGGATTACCTGGTTAGAATCTCGGAATCACAGGATAGGTGAAACTACTGGCATAGACGTTCGTCTGTCACAGAAGGAGGTAACGTCCTCGAGCAGTTTGACCCTTGATCTTCTAATTCATACGAGAAGTTATGGTGCCCGGCTACTGCATTGTGGACCAATTCCTTTCTCAGAACATGAACTTATATTCTCAATGATGACGCTGATGCGCGCGGAAGGTAATGCCTTCGGTAAAATGATGGCTTTATAAAAATTGGTAACACTGTCAAACGGTTCAGCGGTCTAATTTAATCTTGAAACTGTGAATTAATTAATTGCCAATTAATTGCCATATCTCATCAGCGGATTTACTTTCGGTTTTCCAGGGTTAACTCTCGGAATTACCGGAAAGGTGAAGCTGTTAACATAGCCGTTCGTCCCTTACAGAACGTGGTATCGTTCTCGAACCGTCTGACACTCGATCTTCTAATTCGTGCATGAAATTAAGGTGCCCGTCAGTAAATCTATAATACGTCGTGCATGTGAACAGGGTGTTATACACACAGTACAGCGAGTAAGTTTTACGGAGGGACAGGCATTCTGTATGTGGTTTGACCATTCACCTAATGGTAATGTTTTAGAACGGCTCGGCTGCCTTCTTTGGTTTCAATCCGTGATTTATGGTGTCCATTACCCATACTGTTCAGCGGATTTACTTCCGCAATACCTGGATTGCGGCTCAGAATCACAGGGTAAATCAAGCTATTGTCTTAGCAGTTCGTCTCTCATAGAAGTAGGGTACGATCTCGAACGTTTTGACTCTCGGTCATGATATTTCTACACAAATATGTGGTGTTCGTGCGCTATTATGTCTACTAATTTCTTTCCGTGCTCATTATTCAGGATACTCCCTACAGCGGGTACGGTTCTCCGAAGGTACGGTATTCGATAAAAGGAATGACTTTAAGAGCATTGGTAATATCCACCATCGGTTTGAATCTCTAAATTAATACTCATACCGTGAATTAAGGTGGCAGTCGCGAATAAATTTCAGCGGTCACTTTCCGGGATTACCTGATTTGAATCTGGGTATCGTACAATACGTGAAGCAATAGACTTAGCCGTTCTCAAAGAGGGTGGTAACGTTTCCGTACGGTTTGCCACTAGATCCTCTAATTGAAACATTAATTAAGTTGCCTCTCACTAAAATGCATACTAATTTTGTATCTTTGAACACGAAATTATACACTCGGTGCACGGTGTTAGGATCTCGGAGGGTAATGCCTGCGGTAAGACTATTGACATTATATGAATAGGTAAGGTTCTTCAAGGGTTAGACTCTGTCCTTTAACATTCAAATCGTGAAATAAGGTGTTCATTGCCAATAGTGTTCGGCGGAATTACTCCCGGAATGCCGGGTTTGACTATCGGAATAGCAAGATAGGAGAATCTCGTGACTTAGCCGTTCGATATCTTAAGAAGTTGTGACCGCTCTTGAACGGTTTGACTGTCGATTTCCCCATTCATATATGAAGGAGGCTGCGCGTCTAATAAAGGGTCTACTAATTTGTTTCCGCGGGCACCAAGCATGACACTCGATACTGCGGGATAAGTTCTAGGAAGGTAAGGCATCCGGGAAGGAGCATGACCTACCAATAGGTAATGTTCTCACACATTTTGACGCTTTACTTTAATACACAAACTGCGAATTAAGGTATTCATTGCCATTACTGTACAGCAGATTTACTCCTGATATGCCTAGTGTGACTCTCGGAATCACAGAATAGGTGAAGCTATTTTCTTAGATATGCCACTCTAATAGAAGTTGGTAGCATTATGGAAGAGTTTTCCTTGCGATCTTCTAATTCATAGAGGAAATTAAGGTGTGCGACACTAAAATGTATACAAATTTCTTCCTCTGAATACACCATGATGTACTCGCGATACAGCTGGTTAGCTTCTCGGAAGGTACGGCCTTCGGTGAAAAGTTAGACTCTATACCAATTGGTAACGTTGCACATCAGTTTGACACTGTACTTTAATGTTTACACCGGGACGTAGGGTTTTCAATGCCGATACTGTACAGAAAATTTACTCCCAGAATACATAGCTTGACTCTCGGAATCACAGGATAGCTGCAGCTGTTTACTCAGTCATGCGACCTTCGAATAAGGGGATCACGTTCCCGAACGGTTTGACACTCGATCTAGTTATTCATTCATGAAATTAAGGGGCCCGCCACTAAAATGTATTCTAATTTGAATCCCTGATAACGAAGTTATGTACTCGATACAGCGGTATACGTTCTCGGAAGGACACTTATTCTGTAAGAAGAGTGATTGTTTAACATTGGGCAATGTTCAGCAACGATTTGACTCCCTAATTTAATGCTCATTCCGACAATTCAGGTGTCAATTGCCAATGCTGTACAGCGGATGTATTCCTAGTATTCGTGGTTTGATATACTCCTGCGATACCAGGCATTGCTCTCGGACTTGCAGGACAGATGAAGCTATTGTCTTACATGTGCGACTCACTAAGAAGTTGATAACGTTCTGGAAGTATTAGGCTCGCGATCCTCCCAATCATATATGAAACTAACGGTCCCGACACTAAGGTGAATACAAATTTGTTTCTTTGAACAAAAAGCAACGCACTCCCTGCTGCCAGTTATGTTTTCGGAAGGTAAGGTAACCTGTAACAGGAATGAATTTATACCTATCTGTAATGTTCACCGGCGGTTTGACTCTCTACTTTAACATTCATGAGGTGAATTAATGTTTCCATCGCCAATACTGTGCATCGCATTCACACCCAGATTATCTCGTTTGACTTTCGGAGTCACAGGATATATGAAGCTGTTAACATACCCTTTCGAATCTCAATGAAGGTGGCGGCGGTCTGGAACCGTTTGACACTTGATCTACTCATGCATATTTGGAAATAAGTTCTACTTCTGCTACAATTTCTTCCTATTTGTTTTCGTGAGCACTAAGTATGCCACTCGCTACAGCGTGTTAGGTTCATGGATGGTTATGTATTCGAAAAACAGGGTGTCCCTATAGCAATTGGTAATGTTCCTCGACGGATTCGCCATCTACTTTAATATTTATACCGAGTATTAAGGTGTCGAGTGCCAATACTATTCAGCGGATTTAATCCTGGAATACCTGGTGTGACTGTCGGAATCACAGAATCGGTCAAGCTATTGCCTTACATTTTCGAATCTCAGACAAGTTGGCAACTTTCCCGAACGGGTTGACCCTCCATCTTCTTATGCATAATGAAATTAAGGTCCCCGTCAGTAAAATTTTTACTAGTTTGCTTCTCTGAAGACGAAGGTATACTTTCGATATGACGGGTCCGTTTTTGAGAGGTATAGCCATCGTTAAACTGTTTCACATTATAAAAACAGGTAACGTTCTAAAGCAGTTTCATGCTCTACTTTAATATTGAAACCGTGAAATCTGGTGCTCATTGCAAGTACTCTTCAGCGGATATACTACTGGAATACCTAGTGTGACTCTCGCAACCACAGGATAGATGAAGCTACTGTGTTATATGTGCTATATTACAAAGAAGAATGTAAGTTTCTCGAATGGTCTGACTCCCGATCTTCCAATCCGTGCATGAAATTTAGGTGCACGTCGCTATAATGTAAACTAATGTGTTTCTACGAGCACAAAGTCATACTCTCGATACGGCTGGTTTGTTTCGCGGTAGGTACGACTTTCTGTATAAAGTTTGACTCTATACCAAGTAAAGTTGTACAATGGTTTGGAGCACTACCTTAATATTCAAACCGTGAATTAGGATGTCCGAAGCTAGATGTTTACACCGGCTTCACTCCCGGAATACCTTGTTTGAACTTCGGAATAACAGGATAGGTATAGCTGTTGATCTAGAAGATCGGCTCTCGAAGAAGGTGGTAAAGTTGTGGATCGATTGTCCGTCGCCCTTCTATTTCGTACATGAAATAACGGAGTATGTCACTAAAATGTATACTAATTTGTTTTCATAGACTCAAAATTATTATTTCCATGCAGTGAGTTATATTATCGGAAGGTAAGGCCTTCGGTATGAAAGTGACTCTATACGAATTGATAATGTTCTCCGACACTTTGACTCTCTACTTTAATATTCATACCGTGAATTATGGTGTCAATTGCCTCTATAATTCGGCACATTTACTCCCGTAATTACTCGTTTGCCTCACGGAATCACAGGGTAAGTGAAGCTATTGACTTAGCCTTTCGAAACTCAAAGGTGGTGGCTCGGTTCTGGATCAGTTTGCCACTGGATCTACTAATTCATACATGAAATTAAGGTGGCCGCCACTAAAATGTATACTAATTTTTTCTGTGAACACGAAGTTATACTCTCGGTACAGCGGGATGGGTTCTCGGAAGGATAGGTATTGGGTAAAAAGAGTGACTTTATGCCATTAGGCAATGATATCTGAATGTTTGTCTCTCAACGTCAATATTCATGCAGCGAATTACGGTATTGACTACCAATGCTATTCAATGTGTTTAATCTCGGAATAGCCGGGTTGACTCTCGCTATCACTGGATAGGTGCAGCTATTGACATAGCCGTTAGTCCCTCACAAAAGGTGGCAACGTTCTCGAATGGTTTGACCCTCGATATTCTGGCTCATGAAGTTAAGGTGTCCGTCACTGAAGTGAATACTAATTTCGCACTCTGAACACGAAGTTATTCTCTCGGTACAGCGGGATAGTTTTTCGGACGGTAAGGCATTTTGTAAGAATTTTGACCCTTCACATATAGGTAGTGTTATACAAATGCCTGACGGCCTGCTCTAATATTCAAGCACTGAAATCTAGTGTGTATTGCCAATTATGTACAGTGCATTTACTCCTCGAATACCTGGTTTGACTGTCGGAATCACAGGATGGGTGAAGCTATAGATTTCGCCGCTCGACACTCAACGGTTGTGGTAACGTTCTCGAACAGATTGACCTTCGGCCTTCTCATTCACGCAAGCATTTATGGGGCATGTCTTTAAAATGAATGCAATTTGTTCCACTAATCACGATGTCATAGTCTCGATACAGCGGGTTATCTTCTCGAAACGTAGGGCCCTCAGTAAAAAGTTTGACTCCATACCAATAGGTAACGTTCTCCCACAGTTTGACAATCTACTTTATTATTCAATCCGTGAATTAAGGAGTCTATTGCCAGTACTGTTCAGGGGATTTGCTCCCGGAATACCTGGTTTGACTCTCGGAATCACAGGAGGGGTGGAGCCATTGACATGTCCGTTCGACGCTCAAAAAGGGTGCTAACGTTTTCGAACGGTTTGACCATCGGCCTTCTAATTCACACAAGCATTTGTGGGGCATGCCATTAAAATGAATGTAATTTGTCCCACTAATCATGTTGTCATAGTCTCGATACTGCGGGTTAGCTTCTCCAAACTTTAGGCCTTCGGTAAAAGTTTGACTACATAACAATAGATAACGTTCTACAACGGTTTGATTGTGTACTTTAATATTTATACCGCGAAACACGGCCTCTAATGGCAATATTGTACAGCTGATTTACAACCGCAATACCTCATTTGACAGTCGAAGTCATTGGATAGGTGAAGCTATTGACGTAGCCGGCCGATGCTCAAAGTGGATGGTAACGTTCTCGAACGGTTTGACGTTCGATAGTCTTATATATAATAAAACTAAGCACCCCGTCACTCGAATTTTTACTAATTTGATCCTCTGAACACGATGTTATACTCCCGAAACGGCGGGTTAGATTCTCCGAAGGTAAGGCCATCGGAAAAGTGCTTGATTTTATACTTTATTATTTTATTACTTTATTATTGTCTATTCTCCCAAACGGTTTGGCGCTACTTTACTATTCAAGCCGAAAATTATGGTTCCTATTACCAATACAGTTCAGCGGACATACTCCCGGTGTAACTCGTTTGACCCTAGGAATCACTGCTGTGTTATTCATGCCGTGAATTAAGGTATCTATTGCCGATAATGTTGAGTCGACTTACACCTCGAATAACAGGCATGACTCTGAGGAATCACAGAATAGGATAATCTGTTGACTTAGCGTACCGACTCTCGAAGAATGTGGACACGTTCTCGAACGGTAGGACAATCGATCTTCTTATTCATATTTGAAGTTATGGTGCCCGTCATAAAAATGTACCGTAATTTGATCCACAGAACGTGACGCAATACTCTCGGTACATCGGGTTTGCATCTCGAAAGGAAAGGCCTTCGGGATAGGGTATGAATTTATAGCAATATGTAACCCTCTACAACGGTATGACGGTCTGCTTTATTATTCATAGCGTGAATTAAGGTGTCTATTGCCAAGACTGTTTAGCGGATTTACTCCCGGAATACATGGTTTGGCTCTCAGAATTGCAGGGAAGGTTAAGCTATTGACTGAGCCGGTCGTTTGTCACTGAATGTGGTTACGCACTCGAACAATTTGACCGTCGGTGATGATAATTATTCACACGCATGTGGTGTTCGTTCGCTAAAATGCCTTCTGATTTGTTTCTGGGAACATTAAGCACGACACTAGCTATAGCGAGGTAGGTTCTCGGAAGGTATGGTATTCGGTAAAAGGAATGACAATATGCTGATTGGTAATGTTCTCTGTCGGTTCGACTTTACACATTAGTATTCATACAGCGAGTTATGGTGTCAGTTGCCAATGAACTGCAGCGGACAAACTAACGGATTACCTGACTCGACTCTCGGTATCGCTGGAAGGGCGAAGGTGTTTACGTAGCCATTCGAACCACAAGGAGTATGGTAACGTTCTCGAACGGTTGGACCCTCGACCGTCGACTTCATACATGTCATTATGGTGACCGTCACAAAAATGTTTACCTATTTGTTCCTCTGATCACGACGATACACTCTAGAAACAGCGGGACAGGTACTGGGAATGGTAAGGCCTTCGGTAAATAGACGGACTCCGTGCCAATATGTAAGTGTCTATAGTGGTGCGAATATGTACTTTATTATTCATACCGTGAATTAAGGTGTTTATTGCCAATACTATTCAGCGGATTTGCTCCCAGTGAACCTGGTTTGACTCTCAAAATGACCGGACAGGTGAAGCTATTGACTCAGACGTTCTACTCTAAAAGAAGGTGGAAACGATCTCGACCTATTTGACAATCGACCTTCGAGTTCTTACAAGAAGTCAAGGCGTCCGTCTACTAAAATGTCCACTAATTTGGTTCTCTGAACTCGAAGTTGTACCCACGGTACAAGCGGGTCATGGTCTCGAATGGTAGTGAATCCTGGAAGGTATATGACTTTATACCAATGCTTAACGTTTTCAAACAGTTGGCTCTTTACTTTAATACTAGTATCGTGAATAAACGAAAAGTAGTTCCATTGTCAATACTGTGCAGGGGATTTACTGCTGGAATGCCAGGCATGGCTCCCATAACAGGATAGGAGAAGCTATTGACTTTGCCGATCGGCCGACAATGAAGGTGGTAACGTTTTCAAAGGCTTTGACCCTCGATCATCTATTTCATAATTGATATTCCGGTGCCAGGTACTAACGTGTGTACTAATTTGTTTCTCTGATCACGACGATACACTCACGAAGGAGCGGAATTGGTTCTCGGAAGGTAAGTCCTTCGGTAAATATTTGGACTCCATGCCAATATTTAACATTCTACAAAGTTGTGAATCTGTACGTAATTGTTCATACCCTGAACTAAGGTGTTTATTGCCAGTACGGTGCAGCGCATGGACTCCCGGAACACAGGGTATGACTCTCGGAATCATAGGATGTGTGATGCTAGTGACAGCCGTTCGACCTTCAAAGATGGTGCTAACATTCTCACATTCGATCTTCTGTTTTATACATGAAGTTATTGTGACCGTCACAAATTTGTATACGAATTCGCTTTCGTGAACACAAAGTTATACACTGGATGCAGGCAAGTTCTACAACGGCTTGAATCTGTCCTGGAATATTTATTCCGCGAATTATCGTGTCTAATGCAAGGATTGTTCAGCGAATTTGCTGTCGGATTACCTGATTTGACTCTCCGTATCACTCGGTTGGTGATGCTACTGACATAGCCGTTCTACTCCAAAGGATGTTGGTAGTGATCTCGATCGGTTCGACACTCGACCATCTTAATCACACATGAAATTAAGGGTGCGGTCTCTAAAATATATACTATTTTGCATCCTTGAACGCGAAGTAATTCTCTAGATACAACGGGATTAGCTCTAGAAATGTAAGTCCTTCGGTAAAAAGGCTAACTGTATAGCAATAGGTAGCGATCCACAACGGTTCGACATTGCTCCTTAATATTGATAACGTGATATAGCGTGTCTAATTCCAATACTGAACTGCGGGTGCAGTTGCGAAACACCTGGTTTGTCTCTTGGAGTCACAGGATAGGTGAAACTATTGGCATTAGCTTCTCGGCCCGTAAGACTTTCCGAAAGAACGTTTGACGCTATAGGAATTGGTATCGTTCTCACACGGTGTAACGCTCAATTTTAATATCCAATCCGCAAAAATTAAGGTATATAATGCCAGCAATGTGCAGCGCATTTACTCCCCAAATATCTCCTTTGCCTGTCGCAGTCACAGGATGTACGGAGCTATTGACTTAGCCCTTCGAATCTCAGTGAATGAGGTATCTTTCTCGAACGGTGTGACCCACGCCCCTCTTACTTATAATAAAACTTAGGAACACGTCACTAAAATGTTTACTAATTTCGTCCTCTGAACACCAAGTTATACTCTGGATACGATGGGATAGCTTCTCCAAAGGTAAGGCCTTAGGTAAAAAGTTTGACTTTATGCAAATTGGTATCGTTCTCAATTGGCGCGACGCTGTATATTAATATTCAAACAGCGAATTAACTTGTCTATTGTCAATACTGTTCAGCGGATTTAATCCTGGAGTACCAGGTTTGATTCTCTGAATGACGCGAAAGGTTGAGCTATTGACTGAGTCGTTCGGCTCTCAAAGAGGGTTCTAACGTTCTCAAAATGTTTGACCATCGATATTCCAATTCATGCATGAAGTTAAGGTGCCCATCACTGAAATGAAGACCAATTTCTTTCTCTGAACACGAAGTTGCACTCTCGATACAGCGGGTTATTTTTTCGGAGGGTAAGGTATTCTATGAAGCGTTTCAATTTATAGAAATTGGTAACGTCCACAATCGGTTTGACGCTCTATATTAATATTTAGACTGTGAATTAAGGTGTCAATTGCCAACACTGTACAGCGAATTTACTCACGAATTATCTGGTTTAACTTCCGGAATCACAGGATAGGTGTAGCTACTGACTTAGCCGTTCGATCCTCAATAAAGGTGGTATCGTCCTCGAACTGTTTGACCCTCTTCTTATTCGCCTATGAATTTACAGGTGGCGTCACTAAAATGTTTACTTATCGGTTCCCATGAACACCATATTATACTCTCGGTACAGCGCGATTGGCTTTCGGAGGGTAAGGTCTTGATTAAAGCGGTTGACTTTACTGGAATTGGGAGCATGCTCAAACTGATTGATTCTCTAGCTTAATATACATACTCTGAATTATTGAGTCAATGCCAATTGGGATCAGCGGATTTGCTCCCGCAATACCAGGTGTGACTGTCAGTATCGCTGGATCGTTGAAGCTATTGACTTAGATTTGCGACTCTTAAGTAAGATTGTAATATTCTCGAACGGATTGACCCTGGATCTTATAATTCATGCATTAAATTACGGTGACGTCACTAAAATGTATTCAAACTTCTTCCTCTGAACTCGAAGTTATATTCTCGATATAATGCGATAAGCCTCGGGGTGAAAGAGATAGAGTAAGACATTTGACTTTATTCCAAATGGTAACGTTCTCAAACGGGTTGGCACCGTGCTTCAATATTTATACCGTGAATTATGGTGTCTAATGCCAACACTCATCAGCGGACTTACTCCCGGTATACACGATTTGATTCTCTGCATCACAAGATACGTGAAGCTATGGCCGTGGCTATGGTCATGGCCATTCCACTTCCAAGGGAAGTAGTATCGTTCTCTAAAAGATGGACCCTCGATCGTCTATTTCATTCATGAAATTAAGGTGCCCGACACTAAGGAATATAATAATTTGCTTCTCTGAACACGAGGACGTACCCTCGATGCCGCGCGTTAGCTTCTCGTAAGCAAAGGCCCTCATTAAAGTGTTCTTCCACGGCATGACTCTCTACATTATTATACATACTGCGAAATACGGTATCCAGTGCAATACTGTGCAGTGGATTTACTCCCGGAATACCTTGTTTGACTCTCGGAATCACAGGATTGGTGTAGCTATTGAATCAAGCGTCCTATTCTCGAAGATGCTGGTAATGGTCTCGAACTGTTTGACACTCGATATTTTAATTCATACATGAATTTAAGGTGGCATCACAAGAATGTGTTCTAATGTGTTTCTCTAAACACGAAGTTATACCCTCAATACGGCGGGTTAGCTTCTCACAAGGTAAGGCTTTCTGGAAAACGTTTGATTTTATATCAATTGGTTATGCCCACAAACAGTTTGACGCTCTTCTTTGACATTCAATACGTGAATGGAGGTGTCTATTGCCAACACTGTTCTGGGGACTTATTCTCGGATTACGTGGTATGACTCTCGAAATCACAGGATAGATGAAGCTACTGACTTATCCCTTCTACTCTCAAGATAGGTGGTAACGTTCTTGAACGGTTTCCACATCGATCTTCCAATTTATAGATAATGATAATGTGCCGGTCACTGAAATAGGCACTAATTTCTTTCTGAGAACACGATGCAAAACTGTCGATAAAGCGGGTTAGTTTTTCGGAGGGTAAGGTCATCGTTAAAACTTTTGACATATACTTATTTATTACGCTCTCAAACAGTTTGACGCCCTGCTGTAATAATCATACCGTGAACTAAGATGTCCATTCCAAATAGTGTACTTGCGAATGGACACCCGGAATACCTGCTTCATTATCGAAATCGCAGGGTACGTGAAACTATTGACTTAACGGTTCGCCTTTACCTTTACTCTTAGAATCACCGGCAAGGTGAACCCATTGACTTATGCGTTCGAATCTCAAAGAGGGTGTTAACGTTCTGAAACGGTTTGACGCACTCTTTCAATATTCAAACCGTGAATGCAGGTGTGAATTATCAATACTGTTCAGCGGATTTATTCCGGAATACCTGGCTTGACTGTCAGAATCACAAGATGCGTGCAGATATTGACTTAGCCTTTCGACCCTCAAAGGAGGTACTAACGATCTCCGAACGGTATGACCCTCGATCTTCTGATCCATAGATGAAACTAAGATGTCCGTCACTAAAATTTATATTATATTGCTATTCTGACAACAAAGTCATACACTCGACACAGCGGGCTTGCTTCTAGGAAGGTAAGGCCTTCGGTGAAACGTTAGACTCTATTCCAGTAGGTAACGTGGCACAAGTGTGTGATCCTGTCCATTAATATCCATGCCGGGAAGTGGCGATTTTAATGCGGACACTGTACAGCCGGTTTACACCAGGAATACCTCGTTCCAATCTCGGATTCACAGGACAGGTGTAGCTATTGACTGAGCCGGTCGATCCTCAATGAACGTGGTAACGTTCTGGAACTGTTTGACCATAGACCTTCTATTTCATTTATGGAATTAAGGTGCACGGGACTAAAATGTATACTCATTTGGTCTTCTGAACATCTTGTTACATTCTCGATACAGCAGGATATATCCACGGCATGTAAGGCCTTCGGTAAAAGGTTTGACTCTATACAAATTGTTATTGATCTCCCGTCACTAAAATGCATACTAATTCTTGCAGGTTAGGCTTTCAGAGAGTAAGGTATTCCGTATCGTTTGACTATACATCAATTGGTAACGTTCTCAATCGAATTGTCGCTCTACTTTAGTATTCAATCCGTGTATTAAGGTGTCAATTGCAAATACTCATCAGCGGATTTACTCCGGGAATACATGGTTTGTTTCTCCGAATCACTGAACATGTGAAGCTACTGACTTAGCTGTGCCACTCTCGAAGAATCTGATATCGTTATCGGTCGGTTAGGCACTCGATTTTCTGATTCATACATGAAAAAGATATTCTCGGTCTCCTAGAATGTCTCCTAATTTGCATCCGTGAGCACTAAGCATGGCATTCGTAACAGCGTGTTCTGTTCTAGGAAGGAATCGTGTCAGATAAGGAATATAACGTAATATAAATTGGTAACGTTCACAAGTGGTCTGACGCTGTAATTTAATATTCATATAGTGAGTTGAGGTGTTTATTGCCAATAG
This sequence comes from Lasioglossum baleicum, assembly GCF_051020765.1. NCBI lineage: Eukaryota > Metazoa > Arthropoda > Insecta > Hymenoptera > Halictidae > Lasioglossum > Lasioglossum baleicum. Next base: position 221,614 of record NW_027469191.1, on the reverse strand, counting down.
TCATCATCAGATTTACTCCTGGAATACATAATTTGAGAGTCGGAATCATAGGATAGATGAAGCTATTGTCGTAGCCGTTGGATACTCAAAGGAGGTGTTATCGTTCCTGAACGGTTTGGCACCTCGCTCTTCTAATTCATATATGAAGTTAAGGTGCCCGCAACGAAAATGTGTACTAGTTTGTCTATGTGATCACGAAGTTATACTCTCGATACAGCGTGTTAGTTTCTCGGATGGTAAGGCCATCTGTGAAAAGTTTGACTGTATAGCAATAAGTAGCGGTTCACATCGGTTTCGTTCTGTAGATTAATATTCATATCGTGTACTAAGGTTTCTATTGACAATACTGTACAGCGAACGTACTCCTGGAGTACCTGGTTTGACTCTCCGAATTATAGGATAGGTGTAGGAATAGACATACTCGTTCGTCTCTCAAAGAGGGTGGCTACGTCCTCGAAGGGTTTCGATATTCCAAATCGTCCATGAATCTAAGGTCCCGGCCTCTAAAATGTTTACTAATGTGTTTACCTATGCATGTAGCTATACTCTCGATACGGTGGGTTAGCTTCTCGAACGGTAAGGCATTCAGTTTAACGTTTGCCTTTATGGCAATTGGTAACGTTCTCACACGGTGTGACAGAATAATTTAATATTCTTTCTGCGAATTAAAGTATCCATTGGCAATACTGTTCCGCTGATTTACTTCCGGAATACCTGGTTTGACTATCGGTATCGCAGTGATGGGTGAACGTATTGACTTAGCCGTTCGATTCTCGATGAATGAGGAAACGATCACGAACTGTTTGACGCTCAATCTTCCAATACATATATCCAAATAAGGTGTGCCTCTGCTTTTATGTTTGCCAATTTGTTTCCGTGAGCACATAGGATGACACTCTCTGCAGGGGGTTAGGTTCTCGGACGGTAACGTATTCGGTAAATAGAATGATCGCATACCAATTGTAAGTGATCTCCGACGGATTGTCCTTCTACTGTAATATTCGCACCATGAATTAAGGTGTCTATTGCCTATACTGGTCAGCGGACTTACACACGGAATACCTCTCTTGACACTCGGAATCATAGGACACGAGAAACTATGGACTTTGCCCTTCGATTCCCAAAGAAGGTATTAACGTTCTCGATAGGTTTGACCCTCCATGTTCTAATTCATGCCGGAAATTGAGGTGGCCGTCACAAAAGTGTATAATAATTTCGTTCTATTAGCGCGAAGTTATACTTTCGATACTGAGGGATAGTTGCTAGGAAGGTAAGGGCTTCAGTAAAGTGTTTGACTCTATACAACTAGGTAACGTTCTACAACCGTTCCATACTGTACTTTAATATTCAGACCGTGAATGCAGGTGCCTATTGTCAAATCAGTTCTGGGTATTTACTCGCGGTATACCTGGTTCGACTATCGGAATATCAGGATAGGTGAAGCTGCTGACAACGCCGTTCGATACGGAAAGAAGCTGCTACCGTTATCTATCGGTTTGACCCTCGATATTCTAATTCGTACATGAAATTAAGGTGCCCGTCTATTAAAGGCCTACTAATTCCTTTCGCCAAACACGAAGTTGTACTCTCGATACAGCTGGTTAGCTTCACGACGGTAAGTTCTTCGGTGAAAAGTTTGATCTCATACCAATAGGTAACGTTCTACAATGGTTTGTCTCTCAGCTTTGTTATCCATACCCTGAATGAAGGTGTCTATTGCCCATACTGCAAATCCCTTTTACATCCGGAATGCCTGGTTTGTCTCTAGGAATCACCTGATATATGAAGCTATTGACCTAGCCGTTCGACCTACAAAGGGAGTGGTGCGGATTTCGAACGGATTGACACTCCATCTTCAGTTTCATTCATGGAATTCAGGAACCTGTCACTAAAATGTATGCTAATTTGCTTCCCCGAACGTGAAGTTGTACTCTCGATACAGTAGGTTAGGTTCTTGTAAGATAAGGTGTTCGGTTAAAATGCTGATCTTGTATCAGCCTGTAACTTTCTCAGATTTACTATCAACAATAATATTCTAACCGTGAAGTAAGGCATCTAATGCCCTTACTGTTCAGCGGATTTACACCCGGATTACCTTGTTTGACTCTCGGAATCACAGGACAGGTGAAGCTGTTCATATTGCCGTTCAACTCCCAGAGAAGGTGACATCGTTATTAAACGGTCTCGTTTCATTCATACATGATGTCAATATGCCAGTCACAAAAATGCATACTAATTTGCTCCTCTGAACACGAAGATATAATGTCGATACATCGGGTTCGCTTCTCGGTAGGTAAGCCCTCTGATATACAGTTTGGATCTGTATCAATGCTGAAGCTACTGAAGTAGCCGTTCTTCTCCCAGAGAGTGTGGCTACGATCTCGAACGGTTTGACCATCGATATTCTAATTCATACATGAACTTATGGGGCTCATCATTACTACGTATTATAATATGTCCCACAAAGCACGATGTTATACTCTCGGTACAACGGGTTAGCTCCTCTGTCCGTAAGGCATTCGGTGAAACTTTGGACTTTATAACATTTAATAACGTTCTCACGCGGTGTAACGCTCTATTTTAACATTCACGGCGAAAATTAAGGAATCTAATGCCAACCATTTTCAGCGAATATACTCTCGGATTACCTGATTTGACACTCTGAATCACAGGATAGGTGAAGCTATTAACTTCTCCGATGGACTTTCAAGGAGAGTGGTAAAGTACTCAATCGGGTTGACCATCGATCTTTTAATTCATACATGAATTAATGCGCTTGTCGCTAAAACGTATACTAATTCGTCCCCCTGAACACGATGTTACAAGCGGGTTAGTTTTTCGGAGGGTAAGGTTGTCAGTAACACGTTTGTCTTCATACGAATTGATAACGTTCCCAACCGGATTGACGCCCTACCACCATATTCACACCGTGAGTAAAGGTGCCTAATTACAATAATATTCGGCGGACTTATTCCGGGAATACCTGGTGGGTCACTGGGAATCACAGGGCAAGTGTACCTGGATGTGCCACTTAGATGTGCCACTCACAATACAGGAGGTAAGGTGACCCTCGATCTACCTATTCATGCATTAACTCAAGGAGCCGCACACGAAAATGTATACTTATTTATACCTGTGGCACAAAATATATACTTTCTAAACAGCGGGTTCCGTTCACGGATGATTAGGCCTTCGGTAAGGAGTTTGACTATATACAATTTGGTAACGGTCTACGACGTCATAGTCAGTAGTTTCACCAATCCAGTGGAATACGAGAGTCAAATCAGGTATTCCAGGAGTAAATCCGTTGTACAGTATTGGCATAGATATCGTAATCCGGATGTGAATAATAAAATAGAGCGTCCCGCCTTGTGAGAACGCTACTAATTGCTATAAAGTCAAACGTTTTACCGAATTCCTTACCGGCCGTGAAGCTAACCTGTCGTATCGAGGGTATAGCTACGTGTTTAGGGAAACATATTAGTATACAATTAAGGCGCCTCACCATAGATTTATGTATGAATTAGAAGATCGATTGTCAAACCGGTCAACAACGTTGCCTCCTTCTATGATAGACGAACGGCTAAGTCAATAGTTTCACGTATCGCGCGACTCCAAGAGTCAAGCCAGATATCCTGGGATCCGCTGTACAGAATTGGCAATAGATACCATAATCCTCGGTTTGAATATTAAAACAGGCCGTCAAGCCGATCTAGAACATTACATTTAGGTGTTGTGTCACACTTCTAACAGAATGCTTTACCCTCCTAAAACTAACTCGCCGTATCGGGAGTATAACACCCTGCCCTGAGGTACGAAACAGTATACATTTTAGTGACGAGAAGTTATTTCCATGCATGAGTTAGAAGATGGAGTGTCAAGCCGTTCGAGAACGTTACGACCTTCTGTGAGAGAAGAAGGGCTAAGTCAATAGCTTCGCCAATCCTGCGATTCGGAGCGTCAACCCAGATATTCCTGGAGTATATCGGCTGAACAGTATTCTCAATAGGCACCATAGTTCTCAGTTTGAATATTAATGCAGGCTGCCAAACCGTTTCAGAGCATTGCCGATTGGTATAAAGTCAAGCACTTTACTGATGACCATACATACGGCGAAGCTGTCTCGCCGATTTGAGAGTACAACTTCGTATTCAGTGGTAGAAATTAGGCTCCATTTCAGTGGCGGGCACATTACCTTCATGGATGAATTAGAATAACGATGATCAAACCGATCAAACGAATATTATCAATTCTTATACAGTCATTCCTTCTTTGAATACCTTACCATACGAGGTCCTATCCTGCTGTAGCGAGTGTCCTGCTAATCGTGTACAGAACCAAATTAGTAGACATTCAGGTGTCGGACACCACATGTTTGAGTATAGATATCAACATCGAGAGTCAATACGTTCGATAACGTTACCACCTTCTTTATGATTCCTATAGCTGAGACAATAGAGTCACATATCCTGTTATTCCGATAGTCAAACCGGGTATTCGAAGAGCAAATGCGCTGTGCAATATTGGCAATGGGCACCTTATTTCACGGTTTGAATATTATAGTGGAGCGCGAGACCGTTTGTGATCGTTTCTAGTTGGTTTAAAGTCAAACGTTTTATCAGTTACCATAACTACCGAAAACCTAACCCGCTGCAGCGTGTATGTAGCTTAACGTAAGCGGAGACAAATAAGTATTCATAGTAGTGATTGGCTCCTTAATTTCATGTAACGAGGAGAATATCAAGAGGCAAACTATTTCAGGACGTTACCACCTCTTTGAGAATGGCACACATAGGACAATGGCTTCACGTCTACTTCGGATTCCGAGAGTCACACCAGGTATATAAGGAGTAAATCCGCTGTATACTATTGGCAGTGGACGTCTGAATAGACGGATTGAATATTAAAGCAGGCCAACAAGCCGTTGTAGTACCGTTGTATACATTACCTACTCGTTCTATAGCAATAAGTAACGTTCAGCAACGATTTGACTCGGCAGTGCAGTATATGTACCGCGAAATTGGGTGTTTATTGCCCACTCGGTACAGCGCATTCACACCCAGAATACCTGGCTTGGCTCTCAGGATCACAAGGTGGATGGCGCTACTGACTTAGCCGTTCGACTCTAAAAGGTGGTTGTAACGTTCTACAATGGATTGAACCTCGATTTAGCCAGTTATACATAAAACTAAGGTCTCCGTTTCCTAAAATGCTTACTCATAGATACCCATGAACACTAAGCATGACACTCTCTACAACGGGTTAGGATTTAGGATGTTAAGGCCTTCGGTATAGGTTTGACACTATATCAATGTGTAACGTTCTACAAAGGTTCGACGCCCTACTATAATATTCGTACCGTGATCTAACGTGACCGTCGGCTGTAATTCACTATGGATTATCTCCCGGAATACCTGGTCTGACCCTCGGAATCTCTGCACAGGTGTAGCAATTTATTGAGCCGTTCATCTCTCTATGATGGTGGTAGCGTTCTCAAAGGGTTTGTCCCTCGACCTTCTAATCCATACATGAAATAATGCTGCCCGTCACTGAAATGTATACCCATTTGTAATTCCGAACACGAAGTTATACTTTTCACATAGCGGGTTTGGTTCTCGGAAGGTAATGCCTTCCGTAAAATGTTTACTCTATACGAATTGGTAATGTTCTCCGACTGTTGGACTCTCTCCTGTAATATACATACCGTGAATTAAAGACTCTATTGCCAATGATCTTCAGCGGGATGACTCCTGGAATGACTTCATTCACTCTCGGAATAACAGGATAGGTGAAGCTATTAATTTAGCCCTTCGATTCAAAAAGAAGGTGGTGACATTCTGGATCAGTCTGCCTCCCGATGGTCTAATTCATGCATGAAATTCATGTGCAGGTCAGTAAAATGGCTGCGAATTTGCATCTCAGAGCACAAAGTAATACCCCCTATATAGCGGGTTAGCTTCTCGGAAGGTTAGGCCTACGGAAGAGAGATGGACTCTATACGAATAGGTAAATGTCTACAACGGTTTGACGCCCCATTATAATATTCGGACACTGATTGATAGTATCTATTGTCAATACGGTTTGGTGGACTTCCTCCCGGATTACCTGATATGACTCTCAGAATCACAGGATACGTGAAGCTATTGAACTCTCTGTCCTACCCTCAATGAGGTTCGGAACGCTCTCGATCGATTTGACCATCGATGTCTTAATCCATACATGAAGATAAGGTGCCCGACACTGAAATGGAGTCTAGTTTCATTCTCTGTTCACATTGTTATACACTCGATACGGCGGGATAGCTCCTCCAAGGGTAGGGCTATCGGTAGAGTGTTTGACACTTTACCTGTAGGTAACGTTCTACAAGAGATATACTCTGTACCTTACTAATCAAACCGTGATTTAAGCTGTCCGTTGCCAACAGTGTACAGTTTATTGACTCTTGGAATGCCTGGTCCTTCTTTCGTAATCACAGGATATGTGACGCTAGTGGCATTCCCGTTCTATACTTAAAGTAGGTGGTAGCGATCTCGAACGGTTTGACACTGGATCTTCAAATTCACAAATGATGTTAAGGGTGTCGTCAATAAAATATATATTAATTCGCATCCTTGAACACGAAGTCATACTCTCTGTACAGCGGGATATGTACTCGCAAGGTATGGCTTTCGGTAATAAGATTCACTGTACAGCAATACGTAGCGTTCTACAGTGGTATAACTGTGCTCTCTAATATTTATATTGTGAAACGGCTTGTCTAATTTCAAAAATGACCGGCGGGGTAAGACCCGGAGTGCCTGGTCTCTCTCTAGGAATCACAGGATAGGTGAAGCTATTGGCGAATCAGTGCGACCCTCAAGGGAGGTGGGAACGTTCTAGATCAGTCTGACTTGCGGTTTTCTAATTCATACATGAGTTTAAGGTGCCGTCACTAAAACGTATACTGATGTGTTTCTCTGAACACGATGTTATACTCTCGAAACGGCGGGTTAGTTTCTCGGGCGGTAAGGTTTTCGGTTAACCGTTTGACATTATACCAATGGGTAACGCTCTCAAACAGTTTGACGCCATACTGTGATAACCATACCGTGAATTACGATATCCATTGCCAATAGTGTACAGCGGATTGGCTCCTGGAAAACCTGGTTTGACTATCGGAATAACAGAGTAGATGAAGCTACTGTCTCAGCTCTTCGAATCTCAAAGAAGGTAGGATCGTTTTCGAAGTGTGACTCTCGATTATTCTGTTCGTACATGAAAATAAGATGTGCGTCTGCTGTAATATCTACTAATTTGTTTCCATGACCACCATGCATGACACTTGCTGTAACGGGTAAGGATTTTGGAAGGCAAGGAATCCAGTAAAATTTTACTTTTATACCATTTGGGAATGTTCTCCGACGGATTGACCTTCCACTTTAATATTCGTGTCGTGAATTAAGGTGGCAGTTGCCAATCGACTTCAGCGGATTTATTCCCGTATTACCGCATTTGACTCTCGGAATCACAGGATATGTGAAGCTATCGACTAAGGTGCGCGACTCTCAGAAAAGGTGGTAACGGTCTCCGACGGTATGAACCTTTATCTTCCTATACTTACTTGATATTAACGTGCGCGCCACTAAAATGTTTACATGTTTGTTCCTTTGAACACGATGTTATACCCTGGATATAGTGGATTAGGTTTCGGAGTGTAGGGTCTTCAGCGTAACGTTTGACTTTAAACCAATAGTTAACACTCTCAAACAGTTTGACTCTCTACTTTAATATTCAGAACGTGAAATAAGTTTTCTATTGGCAATAATTATCAGCGGAGTAACTCCCGCTATACCTGGCTTGACTATCGAAATCGCAGGTTATGTGAAGCACTTGACACAACCATTCGACTCTCAAAAGAGGTTGAACGATCTCGAACAGTTTGATGCTCGACCTTTTAATTCATACATTAAGTTAAGGTGTCTGTCACAACAACGTACACTAATTTGTGTCCCATTACACTAAGCATCATACTCGCTGCTGCGAGATAGATTGTCGGTAGGTAAGGTAATTGGTAAAGCGTTTGGCATTACAACAACTGGTATCGTTCTCAAACGGTTTCGCACACTAAGTTAATATTCAAACCGCGGGTTAAGGTGTCCTTTGCCAATAGTATACCGTGGATTGACTCCCGAAATTCCTGGCCTGTCCTTCGGAATCACAGGATAGGTGCATCTATTGGCTTAGCAGCTCTGTGCTCAAATATGGTGGGTTCGTTATAGGACGGTTTGGCAACCGATCTTCTAATTCACACACGAAGTAAAGGTGCTCGTCACTGAAATGAATAACAATTTCTTTCTCTGATCAGGATGTTATACTCTCGATGTAGCGAGTGATGTTCGCGGAAGGTAAGGCCTTCGGTAAAACGTTTGGCTTTTACCTAATTCGTAACGTCCTTCAATCGTAGGACGTTCCACGTTAATATTCAAACCGTGAGAATGAAGGTGTCCATTGCCAATAGCGTACGGCGGAATTACGCCAGGATTGCATTGTTTGACTATCGGAATAGCAAGTTAGGCGAAGCTCGTGACTTACACGTTCGTTACTTAGAGAAGGTGCGACCGCTCTAGAATGGTTTGACTGTCCATTTTCCTTTTCATATATGAAGAAGGCTGTGCATTTGGTAAAAGGGTTACAAATTTGTTTCCGTGGGCACCAAGCATGATATTCGATAAAGCGGTATAGGTTTTAGGAAGGAGCGGTATTCGGCGAAAGGTTTGACTTTGTACCAATTGGTTATGTTCCCCTACGGTTTGCCGCTCTACTTTAATATTCATACCGAGAGCTGAGGTTGTCTATTCCCAATACTTCTTATCAGATTTTCTCCCAGAATACACGGTTTGACCCTCGAAATCACAGGATTGGGGGCACTACAGACCTAGCCGTTCAACACACAAAGAGGGTGGTAACGTTCTCGGTCGGTTTGATCATCGATATTCAAATTCATACATGAATTTAAGCTGCCGGCACTAAAACATGTACTAATTTGTTTCCCTGAACACGAAGAAATAGTCTCGGTGCGGCCTGTTATCTCCTCGGGCGGTTATGCTATCGGCAAAATGTTTGACATGGCAGGAATTGGTAATGTTCTCAAACGGTTTGACTCTCTAGTTTAATATTAACTCCGCGAAGTATGGTCTCTTGTGCCAATACTCGCCAGCGAATTTAGCCTCGGATTACCGGGTTTGACTCTCGGAATCACAGGATATATGGAGCTATTGACATTTCTGTTCAACTCTCAAAGAAGGCGGCAACGTTCTCGAACGGTTTGATCCTCGATAATCTAATTCATACATGAATTTAAGGTGCCGTCACTAAATTAAATACCAATGTGTATCCCAAAACACGTAGCTATACTCTCGATAGAGCTGGCTTGTATTTCGGAGGTTAAGGTCTCCGGTAAAACGTTTGCCTTTACAACAATAGGTAACGTTCTCAAACGGTTTGACGTTCTACTTTACTATTCAAACCGTCAATTAAAGTGTCTATTGGCAAAAACCTTACAGAAAATTCCCACCTTCTTTGAGTGTCGAACGGCTGAGTCAATAGCCTCACGGATAGTTGTGATTCCAGGAGTCATGCCTGGTATTCCAGGAGTAAATCTGCTGTACATCATTGGCAATAGACACCTGACCACACGACATGAGCATTAAAAAAGGGCGTCAAACTGTCTGAGAGCGTAACCAATTGGTATATTGTCAAATGTTTTACCGAAGACCATTCCCGACGAAAAACAAACACGCATTATCGAGAGTGTAACATCGTGTTCTGAGACAGAAGGTAGTATTCATTTCAGGGACCGGCGCCTTATCTTCATCTATGAATTAAAAGATCGATAGTGGAACCGTTCGTAAACGTTACCACCAACTTTGAGAGTTGAACGGATAAGTTAGTAGCATGACCTATCCTGTCATTCCGATAGTCAAGCCAGGTATTCCGGGAGTTAGTCTGATGTCAGCTATAGGCAGTGTATACCTTAATTCACGGCTTGAATATTAAAGTACACAGTTCCCCGATTTGTAGAACGTTACCTATTTTTTTAATGTCAAAAGCTTTACCGATGGACTTACCATCCGAGAAGCTAACCCTCTCTATCGACAGAACAACTTCGTGTATACAGACGTAGATTAGTCAACATTATAGTGACGGGCCCCGTTATATCGTGTATGAATTAGAGGATCGAGGGTCAAACCGATCGAGAACGGTGCTACCCTCTTTGAATGTCAAACGAATTAGTCAATAGCTCCCCCTATCCTGTGATTCCGAGAGTAAAACCAGGTAATCCGAAAGTAAATCCGCTGAAGAGAATTGACAATTGACACCATAATTCATGGTTTGAATAGTAAAGCAGTCTGTCAAGCCGTTGTAGAATATTACTTATTCTTGTAGGTTCAATCTACTTACAGACTGCCTAACAATCCGAAAAACAGGCCACCAGTATCGGAAGTAAAACAACGTGTTCAGAGGTACGAACTCGTATACATTTTAGATACGAGCACCATAATTTGATGTACGAATTCTATGGTCGAGGGCCAAGCGGTTCGAGAACGTTACCACATTCAGTGAGAGTTGAACGGCAAAATCAGTAGCTACACCTATCCTGTCATTCCTATAGTCTCCCTAGGTATTCCGGGAGTCAGTACCCTGTGCAATATAGGCAGTGGACACCTTAATTCACAGGTTTATAGAAGCTTTATCGAACGTTACATATTGGGTTAATGTCAAAAGTTTTAACGAAGGACTTTCCATAGGCGAAGCTAACCATCTGCATCGACAGTACAACTTCGTGTATAGAGAAGTAAATTAGACTAAATTTTAGCGACGGGCACCCTTATTTCATGTATGTATTAGAATATCGAGGGTCAAACCGTTCGTGAACGTTGCCTCATTCTTTGAGAGACGAAAGGCTAAGTCAATAGCAAAACTTGTCCTATGATTCCGAGGGACAAGCCAGGTATTCCGCGTGTAAATCCGGTGAACAGTATTGGCAATAGATACGTCAACTGGCGGAGTGAATATTAAGGAAGCCCGTCAAGCCGTTGCAGAACGTTCCATATTCGCGTAGGGTTAAATTTCCTATGGAACGCCATACCTTCCGAAAAGGCGCGAGAAAGAAATTAGTACTCATTTCAGTACCGGGCACCTTCATTTCATGTATGAATTAGGAAATCTGGTGTCAAACAGTTTGTGAACGTCACCACCTTCATTGAGTGTCGATCGGCTAGGCCAATGGCTTCACCTGCCCTGCTATTCCGAGAGTCATGCCTGGTATCCCGGGAATAAGTCCGCTGAAACCTATTGGCACTCTGCACCTCAATACACGGTTTGAATACTAAAGCAGGCCGACAAGCCGTTGTAGAACATGACCTACACGTTCTATACAAATGACTATCGTTCACCAACGGTTTGACTCTGCATTGTAGTATATATACCGTGAAATTGGGTGTCTAATGTCAATACTGTACAGCCGCCTTACTCCCAGAATACCTGGCTTGACTCGCGAAATAATAGCACAGATGGTGCTGATGATTTAGCTGTGCGCCAGTCAAAAGACGTGGTAACGCTCTGGAAAGATTTGACCATCGACTTTGTAATTCATACATGAAAACTGTGTGCCCTTCACTACAATGACAACTAATTTTCTTCTCGCTCTACGAAGTTGCACTCTCGATAAAGCGGGATACGTGTTCGGAAGGTAATTTCATCTGTTAGAAGAATGACTTTATAACAACTGGTACTGTTCTCCGACGATTTGACTCCCTACTATAATGCTAATGCCAAGAATTCAGGTGCCAATAGCAAATTCTGTACAGTGGATATACTCCTAGTATTCCTGGTTTGACTCTCGGCATCCCAAGACCTGTGAAGGTATTCACTTAGCCGCTTGATTCTCAATGACGGTGGTATCGTTCTCGAACTGTTTGACCCTCCACCTTTTAATTCGTAAATGAAATTAATGTGCTCGTTGCTAAAACGTATACCAATTCGATTCACTCAACACGATGTTATACTCTCGATACAGCGGGAAAGGATTTCGTGGGGTAAGTTCTTTGGTAAAACGCTTGACTTTACAGGAATTGGTAACGTTCTCAAACGGTTGGATGCTCTACTTTAATATTCAAACCGTGTATTTAGGTGTCCGTTGCCGAAAGTTTTCAGCGGATTTAAACCCGGAATACCTGGTCTAATTTTGGGAATCGCAGGATTCGTGAAACTATTGACTTAGCCGTTCCAATCTCAAAGAAGGCGGTCACCTTCTCGTACTGTTTGACAGTGGACCTTCTAATCCATTCATGAATTTAAGGTGCCCGTCACTCAGGTAGATATTAATTGGCTTCTCTGAACTCGAAGTTATACTCACCATACTTCTGGTTAGCTTCTCGTCGGGTTTCAAGCTCGACATCAATATTCGTACCGTGAATTAAGATGTCCATTGGGAATGCTGAACAATGGATTGATTCCCGGAATTGCTGGCATGACCAACGGAATAACAGGATACGTGAAACCATTGACATAGCCGCTCGGTTCTTAAAGGAGATGGTACCGTTTTCGAACGCATTGACTGTGGATTTTCCTATTCATACATGCATTTATATTGGCCGTCTGGTAAAATATGTAGTAATCAGTTTTCTTGAACAGTAAGGTAGACAATTGCTAGTTCGGTGTTGGTACTAGGAAGATAAGTTACTCGGTAAATCGTTTGACTTCGTATCAGTTGGATACGTTCTCGAAGGGTTTGATGCTCTACTTTAGTATTCGTGCCGCGAATTGAGGTATATATTGCCAATACAGATCAGTGGATTTAATCCCGGAATACCTTATGGAATACCGGTATGGATGTAGCTAATGACATAGCAGTTCGTGTCTGACAGAAGGTGGAAACGTTCCTTAACGGTTTGACAATCGATTTTCTAAATCATACAGGAAATTAATGTGCCCGTCATTAAAATGTCATCTAACTTGTTTCTCCGAACTCGTAGTTATGCTCCTGATACAGCGAGTTAGTTCGTCGGAGGGTGAGGTCTTCGGTAAAACTTTTAACTTCATAGCAATTGGTAACGTTCTCAAACGGTGTGACGCTCTATATTTAATGTACAGACTGTGAATTAAGGAGCCTGTTCCCAAAAATGCCCTGGGTATTTACTCCCGGAGTACATGGTATGACTCTCGGAATCACAGGATAGATGAAGCTCTTGACTCTGCCGTTCGACTCTCAAGGGTGGTGGTAGCGATCATGAACGATTTAATGCTCATGCTTCTAAGTCTTACATGAAATTATGGAACGTATCATTGAAATGTATACTAATGTATTTCTCTAACCACGAAGTCATACACTCGATAATGCAGGTTATGGTTTCGGAATGTAAGGCCATCGGTAAAGGGTTTGACTCTATACGAATAGGTGAAGTTCTATAACGATTTGACCGTCTGCCTAATATCCATACCTTGAACTGTGGCCTCTATTGCCAATACTGTACGGGGCATTTGGACCTGGAATACCTGGTTTTACTCTTGGTATCACAGGATACGTGTAGGTAATGGCTTAGCTGTGCGACTCTTAAGAAATGTGGTATCGTTCTTCATTGGATTGTCTCTCGATTTTGCTGCTCAAACATGAAAATAAGGTGTCCCTCTGCCAAAATGTCAACAGATTAGTTCTTGCGCGACAAGTAAGTAAGACACACCCTACAGCAGGTTTGGTTCCCGGAAGGTATGGTATTCGGTATATATAGTGACTTTATACCAGTTGATAATGTTTTCCGACAGTTTGAATTTCTACCTTCACTTTCAGTACGTGAATTAAGGGGTTTGTTAAATATTCTCTTAAGCGGATTTACTCCTGGAATACCTGGTTGGGCTCCCGGCATCACGGAGTAAATGAAGCTAGTGACTTGTCTGTGCGACTGTCAAAGAGGGCGGCAACTTTCTTGATCGGTTTGAACCTCGATCATCTTATTCATAATGAAATTAAGGTACCCGTCACTAAAATGTTTAGTAATTTGCTACACTGAACGATGAGATATCCTCTCGAAGAGGCAGGATAGCTTCTCCGAAGATCAGGCTATTTGCAAAGTATTTAACTCTATACCAATACGTAAGTAAGTACCAAGGCAATAACTGCCTTGGCGATCTGAATCACAGGATAGGTGAAGCTATTGAGTTTGCCTTTCGGCTCTGTCAGAAGGTGGCAACGTTCTGGAGCGCTTCAACCCTCGACCTTTTAATTCATGCATCAAATTAAGGTGCTCGTCACTTAAATGTATACTAGTTACTACTTCCGAACATGGTGATATACTCCCGATTGAGCTGATATGCTTCTCGGAGGGTAAGGCATTCGATAAGAAGATTAACCCTACACGAATAGGTAATGATCTGCAACGGCTTGACTGACTGCTTGAATATTCAAACCGTGAATTGAGGTGTGTTTTGCCAGAATGGAACGGAGAATTTACTGCCGGAATACCTGGTTTGACTCTCGGAACCACAGGACACGTGAAGCAATAGACCTTGGCGGCCGTCTCTCACAGAAAATGGCAACGTGCTCGTACCGTTCGACACTCGATCTTTCAATTCATGCATGAAATTAAGGTGCTCGTCACTGAAATGTTTACAAGTTCATGCCGCTGAACATGGTGTTATACTGTCGATAGAGCTAATACCTCATTTGGAGGTTATCGTTTTCTGTAAGAAGTTTAATTCTACACGAATATGTAATGTTCTGCAAAGGCTTGACGGCATGCTTTAATATTCAAACTGTGAATTGATGAGTATATTGTCAATACTGTACAGAGAATTTACTCCTGGATAATCTGGTTTCTCCTTCCGCATCATAGGATATGTGAAGCTACTGACTTAGCCGTTCGTCTCACCCAGAAGGTGGTATCGTACTCGAACAGCTAGACTTCCGGTGTTCTAATTCATACATGAAGTTAAGATGCCGTCGCTAAATTGTATATTAATGTGTATACCTAAACACGTGGCTATACTCTCGATACAGAGGGTTAGCATCACCGACGGTAAGGCATTCCGTGGAACGTTTGACTTTATAGCAATTCGTTGCGTTCTCACAATGTGCGACGCTCTATTTTATTACTCACGCCGCGAAGTAAGGTATATATTGACAATTCTGTACAGCGCATTTACACTCGCAATATACCATTTGACGTTCGGAATAACAGGATTGTTGAAGCTAATAACTTATCCGTTCAACGCTCACAGAAGGTGTTATCGTTCTCGAACCGTTTGACGCTCGATACTTCTAATTCATGCATGAAATTAAGGTGCTCGTCACTAAATGGGGTAATGGGTTGTTCCCCCGAAAAGGAACTTAGACTATCGATTCAGCAGGTTAGGATATAGGAGGAGAAGTTCTCGGTATAATGTTTGACGCTATAGCAATAGGTAACGTTCGACAAATATTTTACGCTCCACTATAATATTCGTGACGTGAATAAAGTTGTCGATTGGCAATACTGAACTGTGGATTCACGCCTGGAATACGTGCCCTGACCCTCGGAATCAAAGGATACGTGTATCTATTGATTTAGCAGTTGGACTCTCGAAGATCGTGGTAACGTCCTCGCTCGGTTTGGCCCTCGATAGTCCTACTCATACATGAGAATATGCTGTCCGTCTGCCAAAATGACTATTAACCCCTTAACCTCCAATGACGGGCAGAGCCCGCGTTCGATGTTCGGGCCAGAAGTGAATATTGCGTGGAATATTTGATATGCAATTACAACCTGAGGCAATAATTGTTTATTACAAAATGTTTATTTATACAAAAATCCAAAACACAGAATAAGTAGTATGTAACAGTATGATATGGTTCAAAGCATTCTGGTACCTCGTCTGTGCTATCTACAAACCGCGACCGTGCTACCACGGGCGATGCCCGTCATGTTTACGATTGACCCGATGAACGTGTTGTACTAGTCGTGCGAATGATCCCAACGCTGCGCGAGCTTGTATACGATTTGGGCCCTACATCTTCGAATCTAAGTCGAAGCATTTGGCGTTAATTTGTTCCGGAGAAAAATAAGAAAGCCAATCGCTACAGCGGAATGGTTCCTCAAAGGAAAAGCCTTCGGTAAAAAGTTTTACCTTATACCAATCGGTATCACTCTCATACGGTTTGACGCTTTACTGTAATATTCAAACCGTGATTGGAGGTGTCTCTTGCTCAACGCATCAGCGGACTTCCTAGCGGAACACCAGGTTTTACTTTCCCAATCCCAGGATTTGTCAAGTTATTGACTAAGCCGTTCGTCTCTCACAGAAGATGGTATCGTTCTCGAACGCTTCGACTCTCAATGATGATATTTATACAGGAACATGTGGTGTTCGTCCGCTAAATGTCCACTAATTTGTTTCTGTGCACATTATGCAGGACACTCGATAAAGAGGGTCAGGTTCTCGGAAGGTGTTGTATTCGGTAAAAGGAATGACTTTATTCGCAGTAGTAATGATCTCTGTCGGTTTGACTCTCTATATTAATATTCATACCGTACATTAAGGTGTCAGTTGCCAATACTCTTCAGCGGACATACTCCCAGAATACCTGATTTGACTGTCGTAGTCACAGGATGGGTGAATCTATTGCCTTAGATGTGCGACTTTCAGAGTATGTGGGACTGTTCT
The DNA here is from genome assembly GCF_051020765.1 of Lasioglossum baleicum. Lineage (NCBI taxonomy): Eukaryota > Metazoa > Arthropoda > Insecta > Hymenoptera > Halictidae > Lasioglossum > Lasioglossum baleicum. Next base: position 204,937 of record NW_027469191.1, on the reverse strand, counting down.
GCAACGGTTTGAGACTCAATCATCTATTTAATAAGTGATATTCACGTGCCAGAAACTAAAATGTGTTCTAATTGGTTTCAATGATCACGACGATACACTCTCGATGGAGCGGGATAGGTCCTCGGAAGGTAAGGCCTTCGGTAAATAGTTGGACTCCATGCCAATATTTAACGTTCTACAGTGGTGTGAACCTGTACGTAATTTTTCATACCGTGAAATAAGGTGTTTATTGCCTGTATGGTGCAGCGCATTTACTTCCGAAACTCCTGGCTTGACACTCGGAATCATAGGATGTGTGATACTAGTAACATAGCCGTTCGACAATCAAAGATGGTGGTAACGTCTATTGCAAAGACTATTTAGCGAATTTACTCCCGGATTGCCTGATTTGACTCTCGATATTACATGGTAGGTGATGCTGCTGACATAGTCGATCTATTCCCAAGGATGTTGGTAATGTTCTCGAGCTGTTTGGCAATCGATCTTTTAATTCATGCGTGAAATTAAGGTGCTCATCACTGAAATGTATACTAATTTTTTCCGTGAACACGAAGTTATACTCTCGATTGAGTCGGTTAGTTCTTCGGAGTGTAAGATCTTCGGGAAAATGATAGACTCAATACGAATAGGTAACGTTCTAGAATGGATTTGCACCATAAATGAATATTCGAACCGTGAACTTAGGTGTATTTGCAATATACAGTACTAATATATTCCTCCTGACACGAAGATATACTCTCGATTCAGCGTTTTTGGATCTCGGAAGATCAGACCCTCAGTAAAATGTTTTACACCATGCCAATAAATATCTTTCTACAACGGTTTGACTATGTACGGTAATATTTATATCGTAAACTACGGTGTCAGTTGTCATTACTGTTCTGCAGATTTAATCCCGGAATACCTGGTTTTACTCTTGGTATCGCAGGATAGGTGAAGCTATCGGCTTAGCAGTGCGATTCTCAAGAAATGTGATAACGATCTCGAACGGTTTTACGCTCGATCATCTAACAAACTCATGAAATTAAGTTGCCCGTCACTAAAATGTAAGATAATTTGTTCCTCTGAGCACGATGTTATACTCCCGATACAGCGGGTTACGCCTTTGGTGGGTGATGGCATGCGTAATACGTTTGACATTGTACCAATTGGTAACGTTTTCAAAATGACTGACCCTCTAGTTCAAATTCAAACCGTGAACTACGGTGTCTATTGCCTGTACTGTAAAATGCATTTAATCCCGCATTACCTGGTTTGGCTCTTGGCCTCAACGGATAGATTAAACTATTGTCTTATCCGTTCGTCTCTCGAAGAAGGTGGTGACATTCTCGATCGGTTTGACAATTGATCTTCTTTTAATATTGCATTTAAGGGCCTCGTCACTAAAATTTTTACTAATTTGTTCCCCTGAGCACGAAGTTATACTCTCGATGAACCGGATGATGTACGCGGAAGATACGGCCTACGGTAAAACGATTGACTTTATAAAAATTGGTAACGTTCACAAACGGCTTAGCGCTCTACATTCGTCTTCGAACCGTGAATTATGGTAGGGTATTTCCAATACTGCTCAGCAGATATACGCGCGGAATACCATGTTTAACTGTCGCAATCGCTGAATACGTGAAGCCGTTGACTTAGCCTTTCGGCTCTCAAGGAATATGTTGACGTTGTCGAACTGCATGACCATCGATCATCTAATCCATACATGAAATTAATGTGTCCGTCACTAAGACAGATACTAACTTGTTTCTCTGAGCTCGAAGCTATAATCTCAATACAACGGGTTAGCTTCACGGAAAATAAGGCCTTCGGTCAAATGCCTGACTATATTCTGTAGGTAACGTTCTACGACGCATTGACCCTGTTCTTCAATATTTATACCGTGAAATTGCGTGTCTAATGCCAATACTGCACAGCGGGTTTTGAAGCGGGTTACCTTGCTTAGCTCCTGTGATCACATGATAGGTGAGTCCTTTAACTTAGCCGTTCGACACTTAAAGAAGCTGGTAACGTTCTCAAAAGGTATTAGTCATGATTTTTCGATTCGTGTATGTAAATAAGGTTCCCGTTGTTAAAATGTATACTAATATGTTTCTCTCCACACGGAGTTACACACTCGATACAGCGAGATAGGTTCACAGATGAGAAGCAATTCAGGAAAAAAGGTCTCTATACCAAACATAATGTTCTCCGGGGGTTTGACTCTCTACTTTAATATTCATACCGTGAATTAAGGTGACAATTGCCAATACTTCGCAGGGATTTTACTCCCGGTATAACTGGCTTGACTGGCGGTATCACGGAATATGTGAAACTATTGTCTTAGAAATTCGATTTCCAAAGAAGGTTGAAACGTTCTCGAACAGTTTAACACTCGACCTTCGAATTCATACCTGAAATTAAGGTGAACGTCCCGAAAATATGTACTAGTTTGTTTCTCTGGACACTAAGTTATACGCTCGATACAGCTCGATAGGTTCTCGGGAGGTAAGGCTTTTGGTAAAAAATTTGACTCCATATAAATAGGTAACGTTCTACAGCGTTTTGACGGTCAGCTTAAATACTCAAACCATGGAACAAGGTGTCGATTGCCAATAATTATCCGGGTAGATACTCACGGGATACCTAGTTGGACACTCGGAATCACAGGACTCGTGAATCAATCGACTTAGCCGTTCGAATCTAAATGACGGTGGTAATGTCCTCGAACGGCTTGAGTCTCGATGTTGTATGTCATACGTGAATTTAAGGTGACCACACTAAGTTCAATACTAATGTGTTTTCCTAAACAAGTAGCTATACTCTCGATACGGCCGGTTATGTAAGGGATTTGGCAAAGCGTTTGACTTTGTGGCAACTCTATCGTTCTCGCACGTTGTAACTCTCTATTTTAATAATCAATCTCCAATCTAAGGAATCTAGTGCCACTACTGACAGTGCATTTACTACCGGAATATCTCGTTTGACTTTTGGAATCACGGGATGTATGAAGCTACTCACTTACCCGTTCGTACCTCAAAGAAGGGGGCAACGTTCTCGGTTGGTATGACCCTCGATCGTCTAATGCATGCTTGATGATAACGTGTCGTCACTGAAATGAAAACAAATTTCTTCCTCTGAACACGAAGTTATACTCTCCAGAGTACAGCGGGTAATTTTTTCGGAGGGTATGGACTTCGGTAACGCGTTTGACTTTATATCATTTGCTAGATTTCTAAAAACGGAGTGACGCACTACTTTAATATTCAAACCGTGAATTAAGGTGTCTCTTGCCAAAACTCTACAGCGGACTTTGTCAGGGAATACCTGGTTTGACTCTCCGAACGCAGGATAGGTGATGCTATTGAGATAGGCGCTCGGCTCTCATAGACGGCTGTAACGTTCTCGATCTGTTTCACCCTCGATCTTCTAATTCATGCACGACTTTAAGGTGCCGTCACTGAAATCAATACTAATTCTTATTTCTGACCATGATGTTATATTCTAGATACAGCAAGTTTGTTCTTCAGAGGGTAAAGTCTTCGGTAAAACGTTTGTCTTTACAACAATTGGTAACCATATACATCGGTTACACGCTCTACTCTTTTAATCCTACCGTGAATTACGGTGCCTATTGGCAATATTGTTCAGCGGAATTTCACCAGGAATACATCGTTTGAATCTCGGAATCACTGGATAGGTGAAGCGATTGACTTAGCTATTCATCTTTCAGAGAATAAGGTAAAGTTCCCGAACGGTTTGACCCTTGATCTTCTAATTCATACCAGAAATAACGGGGCCCGTCACTAAAATGTAGACTCATCTTCTTCTCTATACGCGATGTTATACTGTCGATACAGCGGTTAGCTTCTCGGATGGTAAGTCCTTCGACAATGCTTTTGACATTAAACAAATAGGTAACGTTCTACAAAGGTTAGACTGTGTACTTTAATATTCAAACCGTAAATTAAGGTATACACTGCCTATAATGCAGAGCGGATTGACTCCCGGAATATCTGGTTTGACTCTCGAAATCGCAGGATGGGTGATGCTACTGACTTAGCCTTTCGTCTCTCGCAGAAGGTGGTAACGTTCTCGAGCGGTTTGATCATCGATATTCTAATTCGTAGATGAAATTTATGTGGTTGACTATAAAATGTGTACTAATATGCTTCTCTGACCTCGAAGTTATACTCTGGATAGAGCGGGATAGCTTCTCGAATGTATGGCACTCTGTGAGAGCTTTGACACTGTATCAATAAGTATCGCGCTACAATGGTATGACTATGAACACTGAACCGCAGAGTTACTCGCGGTATACCAGATTTGACTCTCGGAAACATTGGATAGGTGAAGCTATTTGCATAGGCGTTCTATTCTCAAAATAGGTGCTAACGTTCTCGAACGGTTTGACAATCGATCTTCCAATTCACACACGAAGTTAAGAGTGCCGTCTCTAAAATATGTACTAATATGGCATATTGAACACGAACTTATACTATTGACACAGCGGGATAGTTTCTCGCAAGGTATGGCCTCGGTAAAATGTTTGACTGTATAGCAATAAGTAGCGTTGTACATTGGTTCATTTCTGCTCTTCAATATTTACATAGTGAAAGAGCGTATCTAATCCCAATAATGTCCCGCGGGATACGTTGCGGAATATCTGGTCTGTCTCTGGGTATTGCATGATAGGTGAAGCTGTTTGCTTATCTTTGCGGCTCCCAAAGAAGGTCGTAACGTTCTGGAAGAGTTTGCCTCGCGTCCTTGTAATTCGTTAATGAAATAAAGGTGCCCGTCACAAAAATTTATAGTAATTTGTTTCTCTGGACACAAATTTATTCTTTCGATACCGCGTTTATGTGTCTCGGAAGGTGAGGCCTTCGGTAAAATGTTAGACAGTATACCAATAAGTATCATTCCACAACGGTTAGACTATGTACGTTAATATTTATATCGTGAACTAAGGTGTCTATTGCCAATACTGTACTGCGGATTTAATCCCGGAGTACCAGGTTTTTCTCTTGGTATCCCAGGATAGGTGAAGCCATTGGCTTAGCTATGCGACTGTCACTAATGGTGTTAACGATCTCCAACGGTTTGTCTCTCGAATTTTCTACCCAAACATGAAAATACGTTGTCCCTCTGGCGGTTTGACTCCCGGAATCACGGGATATGTGAAGCTAGTGACTTAGCTGTGCGACTGTCAAAAAGGGTGGCAACTTTTTTGAACGGTTAGACCCTCGACCTTCTTCTCCATAATGAAATGAAGGTACCCGCCAATAAAATGTTTACTTGTGTGTTTCACTGAACACGAAGATGTACTCTTGAAGAAGCAGGTTTGCTTCTCCGAAGGTAAGCCTATTTGCAAAGTGTTTTACTTTATAACAATTGGTAACGTTCCTCAAACTTTCGACAGTCTGCTTCAATATTCGAACCATGAATTGAGATGTCTATTGTCAATACCGTTCAGCGCATTTCCTCCTGGAATACCAGGTTTGATTCTACGGAATCACGAGATAGCTGAATCTATTGACTCAGCCGTTCGACTATCAAACAAGGTGGTAATGTTCTCGAATGGTTTGACACTAGATCTTCTAATTCATACATGAAATTAAGGTACCCGTCACTAATGTGTATACTAATTTGTATCTTTGATCACGAATTAATACTGTCGAGGCAGCGGATTAGGTTCTCGGAGGGCAAGGTCTTCAGTAAATCTTTTGGCATTATCCATATTGGTAACGTTCTACAAAGGTTAGACGCCGTAGTTTAATAATCCAACCGTGAATAAAGGCGTGCACCGCCTATAGTGTACACCGGTTTGACTCCCGGAATACCTGGTTTGACTGTCGAAATGAGAGGATAGGTGATGCTATAGACATAGCCGTTCGACTCCCGAAGAACGTGGGGTCGTTCTCAAACGGTTTGACGCTCTACTTTGATATTCAAACCGTGAATGAAGGTGTCTATTACCAATACTGGCCAGCGGATGTACTCTAGGAATACCTGGTTTGACCCTCGGAGTCACAAGATAGGTGTAGCTATTAAATTTTCAGTTCGACTCGCACAAAAGATAGCATCGTTCTCGCATGCTCTGACACTCGATCCTCTTATTCATACATGACGATAGGATGTCCGCCTGCTAAAATGCCTACTCACTGCTTCCTGGTGAAAACTAAGCATGGCAATCGCTATTGTGGATTGGATTCTCAGAAGTGAAGGTGTTGGGTAAATTTAATTACTTTACTGTAATTGGTAATGTTCTCCAACGTCTTGACCCTCGACTATAATTTCATACCCTGAATTAACGTGTGAATTGCCGCTACTGATAAGCTGATTTATTCACGGAATATCTGCTTGGCCTCTCTGAGTCACAGGACAGGTGAAGCTATTGACCTGGACGTTCGAATCTCACAAAGTGCGATACCGTTCTCCATCGGTTTAACCATCGTTATTCTAATTCATACATAAAGTTAAGGTGCCCGTCACTGAAATGAGTACTAATTTCTATCTCTGAACACGATCCTACACTCTCGATGAAGCCGGCGATGTTCGCGGATGGTAAGGCCTTCGGTAATACGTTTGACTTTATGCCAATTGGAAAGGCACTCAAAATATTTAACGATCTACTATAATATTCAAACCGTGAACTAAGGTATCTATTACCAATACTGCTCAGCCTATTTACTCCCGGAACAGTTGGTTTGAATCTCGGAATCTAGGGATGGCTCGAGCTATAGATATCTCCGTTCGTGTCTCAGAGATCGCGGTAACGTTCTCGAACGCATGACCCTCGATCTTCCAATCCATACATGAATAATATGTGCTCGTTACTGAAATGTATACTAATTTGCTTCTCTGAACATGAAGGTATAATCTCGATACAGCGGGTCAGCTTCTCGGAAGGTAATGTCTTCGGTATATAGTTTGACTCTATACAAATAGGTGCCGTTCGACAATGTTTGGACCCCGAACTTTAATATTCATACCGTGAATTGAGGTGTCGAATGCTAATACTGTATGGTGGAATTACACCCGGAATACCTCGTTTTACTTTTGGAATCTCAGGAGAGGTATAGCTATTCACTTGACCGTTCGACTCACAGCCGGTGGCAACGTTCGCGAAAGGTTTGGCCCTTTATCTTCTGACACATACATGAAATTATGGCGCTCGTCACCGAAAGGATGACTAATTTCTTTCCCTGAACATACATAATTCTCTCCAAACGGCGGAATAGCTACTCCGAAGGTAAGGCCATTCGTAGAGTGCTTGACTTTAAAGCAACTGGCAACGTTCTCAAATGGCGTGACGCTCTATTTTAGTATTCGTACTGTGTATTAAGGTGTATATTGCAAAACTGCTCAGTGCATTTACTCGTGGAACACTGCGTTTGTCTCTCGGAATCACAGAATAGGTGAAGCAATCGATTTAGCCGTTCGACACTCAAGGAAGGTGGCAACGTTCTCGAACGGTCTGACTCTCGATTTTGCTTTTCATATATGGGAATAAGGTGTGTGTCTGCTAAAATGTCTACTAATATGATTCCGAGTACACTAAGCACGGCACTGGAGACAGCGGGTTAGGCTTTTGGAGGGCAAGGCCTTCGGAGAAAGGTTTGACACCATACCATTAGGTGGCGTCCTACAACGGATTTACTAGGTACTTTGTCATTTGAACCGTGAGTTATGGTGTTTATTTCTAATACAGTGTAGTGGATTTACACCCGGATTAACTGGTTTCGCTCTAGCAATCACAAGATATGTCAGCTATTGAGTAAGCCGCTCGACTCTCAAGGAAGGTTGTTACATTCTCGAAAGGCTTGACACTGGATCATCTTAGCCGTACATGAAATTATGGTTCACGTCTCTGAAATGAATACTAACATCTTTTGCTAAACACACAATTATACTCTGGGTACAGCGGGTTAGTTTCTCGGAAGGTAAGGCCTCCGGTAAAAATTTTGACTGAATAGCAATAGGTAACATTCAACAATGGTTTAACTCTTAACATCTATAATATAATATATATCTATAACGTGAAACAGGGTGCCTAATTCAAATAGTGTACTGCAGGATATGTCACGGAATACCAGGATTGACTTTCGGAGTCGTGGGATAGCTGAAGCTATTTACTTAGCCGTTCATGTCGCACATAAGGTCGTAACGTCCTCGAACGGCTTGACCCCCGATCTTCGAATTCGTGTATGAAATTAAGGTTCTCGTCCATTATATGTATACCAGTTCGTACCTGTGAACGGTGTTACACTCCCTATACAGCGAGTTACGTTTCGTAGGGAAAGGCATTCTGTATCAATTTGACCATACACCAATAGGTATTTCTCTAGAACGGTTCGACAGCCCGCTTTAATATTGAAACCGTGAATTAAGGTGTCCAGTGCTCCTGCTATGGAGCCGATTTGCTATCGAAATACGTGGTTTGCCTCTCCGAATCACAGGGTACGTGAAGCTATTGACATAGCCGTTCGTCCCTCACAGAAGGTGCTAACGTTCTCGAATACTTTGACTCTCGATATTGTAATTCATACATGAATTTAAGGTGTATGCGAATGTGTTTCTCAAAACACGTGGCTATACTTTCGTTACGGCGGGTTAGCTTCGCGTATGGTCTCGTGTTCGGTAAAACTTTTGACTTAATGACAATTGGTATCGTTCTCAAACAGCGTGACGTCCACATGTAATATTCAAACCCGAGAGTTAATGTGTCTATTACTAATACCGTTCAGTGGGTTTAATCCCGAAATGTGTTCTTTGACTCCCGGAATCACAGGATAGGTGAAGCTATAGGCTTAGTTGTTCGAATATCATAGATTGTGGTAGCGGTCTTGAACTGTTTTACGCTCGAGCTTCTAATTCCCACATGACAATATTGGGCCCGGAACAGAAATGAATACTAATTTCTATCACTGGACACGATATTACACTCTCCATGAAGCGAGTGAGGTACGCGGAAAGTAAGGCATTCGGTAAAACATTTGACATTATACCATACGTAACGTTCTCAAATTGTGTGACGCACTATTTTAATATTCAAATTGAAGGTGTGAATTGCCAATACTCTTCAGCGGATTTACTCCCGGAATACATGGTTTGTCACCCCGAACCACAGGACAGGTGAAGCTATTGTGTTATATGCGCGATTTCAGGATGGAGGAGGTGACGTTTTCGAACGGTTTCATCCTCGATCTTCTCATTCTTACATGAAATTTCACTGCAACTTATACCAATTTGTAACCCTTAATATGACGTGATACTCTACATACATCGGGTTACGTTCTTGGAGGGTAAGGTTTTCTGTAAAACTTTTGACATTATACCAATATGTATGACCTGCAAATATTACACTCTGTACTTTAAAGTTCAAATCGTGAACAAAAGTGTGCATTCCCGTAGCGTACAGCGGTCTGATTCTTAGAATACCTCGTTTGACTATCGGAATAACAGGATAGGCGAAGGTCATTGACCTAGCTGTTCGACACTCACAGATGGTGGTAACTTCTGCGAACAGTTTCACACTCGATCTTCTAATTCATACATGAAGTTAAGGTGACCGTCACTGAAATGAAAACCAATTTCGTTCCCTGACGATGCACTCTCGATACAGAGGGTTATTTTTTCGAGGGTAAGGTCTTCGGTAAAGCGTTTCACATTATAGCAATTGTTAACGATCTCAAACGGTTTGACGTTCTATATTTACTATTCATACCATGAACTATCGCGCACATTGGTAATACTGCACTGCAGATTGCCTACCGGAATACCTGGTTTGACTATCGGAATGTCAAGATCTGTGAAGTTCCTGACTTAGCTGTGCGACTCTCTAAAAGGTGATAACGTTCCTGAACGGATTGACTCGCGATCTCATGATTCATCCATGAGATTGAGGTGCCCGTACTAAAGGGAATACAAATTTTCTTCTATAAATACGTAGTTATACCCTCGATACAGCGGGTTTGGTTCGCCGAAAGTAAGATGTCCGGTAGGAAGTTTGTCGTCATACCAAATGTTAATGTTCTCATACGCTTTGAGGCTCTACTTTAATATTCATATCGCGAATTAAGGTGTCTATTGCTAATACTGATTAGTGGACTTTCTCTCGAAATCGCAAGGAAGGTGACGCTATTGCCAAATGCATGCGACTGTCAAAAGAGGTGGTAACGTTCTCAGACTATTTGACCATCCATCCATCTTCCTATTGATACAGGTAATTAAAGTGTCCGTCCTCTAAAGGGTCTACTAATTTATTTCCTTGAACACTAAGCTAGACACTTGCTGCAGCGGGTTAAGTTCTCGCAATGTAAGGTATCCGGTACAAAGTTTGAGTGAATACCAGTAGCGATCCACGATGGTTCGAATCCCTATGTTACTATTTATATTGTGAACTATGGTGTCTATTGTCAATACTATTCAGCGGACTTACTCCCGGAATAACTGGTCTGATACTCGGAATCGCAGGATATGGGAAGATATTGACTTAGACCTTGGACTCTCAAGGAAGGGGGTAACGTTCTTGAAAGGTTAGACCGTCGACCTTCTAACTCATACATGAAATAACGGTGTCGATCACTTAAATATATACTAATGTAGTTCTCTAACCAGGAAGTCTTACCTTCGATACCTCAGGTTATATTCTCGGAATGTAAGACATTCGTTAAACGGCATGACTCTATAGGAATAGGTAACGTCCTATAACTGTTTGACGGTCTGCTTTAATATTTATACCATGAAATATAGTGTTCGATGTCAATGCAGTACAACAGATTTGCTCCCGGAATTCTTGCTTTGACTTTCGGAATCACATGACAGGTGTAGCTATTGACTTAGACGTTCGACATGCAACGAAGGTGATAACGATCTCGATCGGTTTGACACTAGATCATCTAATTCATACACGAAATTAAGGTGCCCGTCTCTAAAGTGTCTTCTGATATGTTTCCATGAACACTATGCAAGGCACCCCCTACGGAAGGTTTGTCTGCTCGGTATGTAAGGCTTTCGGTATAAAGTTTGACTCTATGCGAATAAGTAAAGTCGTACAAGGGTTTGAGGCTCTACTTTAATATTCGTGGCGCTAATTAAGGTGTCTATTGCCGATAAAGTTCTCTGGATTTACTCCCGGAATACCTAATTTGATTCAAGGAATCTCTGGATAGGTGAAGCTATTCACTTAGCCGTTCTTCTCTCACAGATGTTAGAAACTTACGTGAGCGGCTTGACCCTCGATCTTTTTATTCATAGTGAAGTTAAGGAGGCCGTCACATAAATGATTACATATTTCTTCCTCCGAACACGAAGTTATACTCTTGGTTCTGCGGGTTACCGTCTGCGAATGTTGGACTGTGGGAAAAATGTTTGACTCAATACCAATAGGTACCGCTATGCAAAGGTATGACTGGCTGATTTTATATCAGACCGTGAATTATGGCTTCTATTGCCCATACTGTTTAGTCTATTTAATAAAGCAATACGTTGCTTGCCTCTCGGGATCATAGATAGTTGGAGCAATTTACTTATCCGGTGGAATCTCAAAGAGGGTAGCAACGTCCTCGAACGATCTGACCATCGGTCTTCTGGTTCATACATGAACATATGGGGGCCGTCACTGAAATGAATACTAATTACATCCTGTGAGCACGAACTTATACTCTCGATGAAGCCAGTCAGATGCGCGGAAGGTAAGACCTTAAATGAAACGTTTGATTTTATACTAATTGGTAACGCTTTCCAACGGTTTGACGAACTACATTAATATTCAGACCGTCAATTACGGAATCCATTGCCAATAGTGTTCAGCAGATTTACTTCCAGAATACAAAGTCTGACTATCGGAATCTCAGGGTAGCTGAATCTGTTCACTCAACCGTTCGCCTCTCTCAGAATTTTGCAACATTCCCTAGCGGCTTCACGCTCGATCTTCTAATTCATATATGAGGATGACGTGCCCGTCACTGAAGTGATTACTAACGTCTTTCTCTGAACACGAAGTTATACACTCGATACGGCGGGTAAGTTCATCGGCGGGAGAGGCCATCGGTAAAACGTTTGACATTATAGGAATTGGTAACGTTCTCACACGGGATGACGATATATTATAGTATTAAATCTACGGATTAAGGTATCTGTTGCCAATACTGTACAGCTCATTTTCTCCCGGAGTATCTCGCTTGGCTTTCGGAATCACAGGACACACGAAGGTATTGAATCATCCGTTCAAATTTCAATGAATGTGGCAACATTCTCGAACGGCTTGACCCACGATCTTCTTATTCATACATGAAATTAATGTGCCCGTGACTGAAAGGAATACTAATTTCTTTCTCACAACGCGAAGTTCTGCTCGAGATGACGAGTATGAGGTTCGCGGAAGTTAGTGTGTTCGGAGAAACAATTGACTTTATAGCAGTTGGTGACATTCTCAGCTGGCTTGACACTCTGTCTTAATATTCAAACCATGACGCTCTGAATCAAATGATAGGTAATGCTATTAACTTAGCTGTTCGACTCCCAAAGAGGATGGCAACATTCTCGAACGACTTGATCCTCGATCATCTAATTCATACGCAAGTATAAGGTTCCCATCACTGTAATTGAAGTACATTTAATTTTATGAACACTAAGTTATAGTCTCGGTACAGCGAGATAGGCTTTCAACATGTAAGGTCTGCAGTAAAACGTTTGACTTCATACAAATTGGCAACGCACTGGAACAGTTTGGCGCTCTACTTCAATATTCGAACCGTAAATTGAGGTGCTGTTGCCAATACAGTTCAGCAGATGCATCGCCGGAATACATGGTTTTACTCTTGGAATAAGAGTACAGGTGAAGCTATTCACTTAGGAAAGTCAAACGTCGTACCTAAGACCTTTCAGGCCGAAAAAGTATCTCGCTGTATCGAGAGTATAACATCGTGTCCAGGGAATGAAATTAGACTCCATTTCAGTGACGGGAACCTGAAGCTTATGTAGGAATTAGAAGATCGAGTGTCAGAGCGTTCGAGACTGCTACTCCTTATGATATTCGGCCAGCTAAGTGAATAGCTTCACATATCCTGTGTGTTCTAAAGTCAATACTGGTTTTCCTGGTGTAAATCCGCTGAAGAGTATTGGCACGAGACACCATAATTCACGGTTTGAATATTAAAGTGGAGCGTCAAATCTTTTGAGGGCGTTACCTATTCCTAGAAATTCAAACCGTTTACCGAAGACCTTTCCCGTCAGAGAAACTAATGCGGCGCATCGACAGTATAACTTCGCGATCAGAGAAAAAAGTTATTTCAGTGGCGGGCACCTTAACTTCGCATCAATTAGGAGATAGTTGGCCATACCTTTCGGGAACGTTAATACCTTTTGTGACAAACGAACGGTTAAGTGTGTAGCTTCACATATGCTGAGATTCCTACAGTCAAATAAAGTTCTTCTGGCAGTAAATCCGCTGAACAGTATTAGCAATAGACACCTCAATTCACGCTTTGAATATTAATACAGACCGTCAAAGCGTTGTAGAACGTTACCAACTGGTATAAAGTCAATCGCTTAACCGAAGACCATAACCGCCGAAAACCTAAACAGTTGTATTGAGAGTATAACTTCGAGTTCATAAAAAGAAGTTAGTATTCATTACAGTGACGGCACCATAACTTCATGTATGAATTAGAAGATCGATGGTCAAACTGTTCGAGAAGGTTACCCCGCCTTTGAGAGTCGAATAGCATAAGTCAATAGCTCCACCTATCCTGTGATTCCGAGTGTCAAACCAGGTAGTCCGGAATTAAATCCGCTGAACGGTATTGACAATGTACACCATAATTCACAATTCGCATATTAATGTAGAGCATGAAGCCGTTTGATAACGTTTCCAATTGCTATAAAGTCAAACACTTTACCGAAGGCCATACCCTCCGAAAAATCATCCTGCTGTATCGAAACTGTAACTTCGTGTTCAGAGAATGGAATGAGTCTTCATTACAGTGACGGGCACCTTTACCTCATGTATCAATTGGAATATTGAAACTCAAACCGGTAAAGAACGTTGTCATCTTCTGTGGGAGACGAACGGCTAGGTCAATAGTTCCATCGATCCTGCGATTCCGAGATTGAAACCAGGTATTCCGAGAGTGAAGCTGCTACACAATATTAGTAATGGAACTCTTAATTCACGGTGGGAATGATAAAGTAGAGCCTCATGCCGTGTGAGAGCATTGCCAATTGGTATAAGGTCAAACATTTTACCGATGGCCCTACCATCGGAGAAGCTAACACGCCGTATCGAAAGTATAACTATCGTGTTCAGAGAGAGAGCTTGGTCCCCAATTCAGAGACGGGCACCTATCCACATGCACGAATTAGACTATCGAGGGTCAAACCGCTCGAGAACGTTACCACGTTACGTGAGAGACGAACGGTCACGTCAATAGCTTCACGGATCCTGCGATTCCGAATATCAAGCCAGATGTTGCGGGAGTAAATGCACAGTACATTATTGGCAACAGACACTTTAATTCATGGTTTGAATAATAAATTAGATCGTCAAACCGTTGTAGAACGTTACCAATTGCAGTAAAGTCAAACGTTTTACCGAAGACCTTGTCCCCCGATGAAATAATCCGCTATATCGATAGCACAACTTCGTGGTCAGGGAAAGAAATCGGTCTTCATTTCAGTGTCGGGCACCTTAACTTCATGTATGAATAAGAAGATCGAATGTTACACCGATCGACATCGTTACCACCTTCATTGAGAGTAGCATGGCTAAGGCAATAGCTTCATCCATCCTGTGCCTGCGAGCGTCAAACAAGTCATATCGGAAATAAATCCTCTGAGTTATATAGGCAATTGACACCATAATTCACGGTATGAACATTAAGGTAGGGAGTCAAACTGTCGGAGAACATTATCAATTGTTATTGAGTCACTCTTTTTACCGATGACCTTTCCTTCCGAAAACATAACTCGCATTATCGAGATAATATTTTCGTGCCCATGGAAACATATTAGTATACATTTTAGTGACTTATACCTTAATTTTACGTACTAGTTACAACAGCGAGGGTCAAACCGTTCCACAACGCTACCACCTTCTTCGGGAGCTGAACTTCTAGATCAATAGCTACACCTATCCTGTGATTTCGAAGGTCAAACAAGGTATTCCGGGAGTCAATCCGCTGTACTCTACTGGTAACGGACACCTTAATTCACGGTATGAATATTCAGGTAGAACGCCTAACCTTTGTAGAACAATACCTATTGTTGTATAAGCAATCTTTTTACAGAAAGCCTTACCTATCGTGAACTAAACCGGCCGTACCGAGAGTATAACTTTGTGCACAGAGAAATAGATATGCTTACATTTTACAGACGCGCACCTTAGCTTCGCGTATGGATCAGAAGATCGAGAGGCAAACTGTTCCAGAACGTTACCACTGTCTTCGAAAGTGGCACAGTTTAGTCATTACATTCACCTATCCGGTGATTCCGAAAGTCAAATAAGGCACTACGTGAGTGAATTCGCTGGACAGTATTGCTAATGGACACCCTAGTTCACGGGTTGAATATTAAAGTGGAGGAGTAAACCAGTGGAGGACTTTAACAAATGTTATAAAGTCATACTACATACCGAGTACCTTACCTTCGGAGAACATTACCCCTTGTAGTGAGTGACTTACGTAATTCTCACGGAAAGAAATTACTAGATATTTTAGCAGACGGAGACATTATTCTCATGTCTGAATAGCAAAATCGAGTTTCAAACCAATCGAGCGCGTTACCACCTCCTTTGGGATTCGAACGGCCAAGATAATAGCTTCACATATCCTGGGATTTCGGAAGTAAATTCAGGTATTCCAGCAGTAAATACGCTGAATATTATTATCAATGGACGCCTTAATTCAGGGTTTGAATACTAATGTAGGGCGACAAACCGTTTCAGAACGTTTCATATTTGTATAAAGCCAACTGTTTTATTAATGACGTTAACGTCCAAAAGCATGAGGCGCTGTATCGAAAGAATAACAACCTGTTCAGGGGTGAAAATTAGTATACATTTTAGTGCCGGGCACATTGATTAAATGCATAAATAAGAAGATCGAGGATCAAAGCGTTCGAGAACGTTACCACCCTTTTTGTGAGTCGGACGGCTAAGTCAATGGCTTCACCTATCCTTTCATTCTGAGAGGCCAGCCGGATATTCCGCGAGTAAATCCGCTGAACTCTACTGGCAATAAGCACCATAGGTCACGGTATGTATACTAAAGTGGAGCGTAAAACCATTTGTGAACGTTACAAATTGCTATAGAGTCAAACCTTCTACCCAACGCATTACCTTCCTAGAAACTGACCCGCTGTATCGACATTAAAACTTCGTGTTGAGAGAAGCAAATTGGTACACATATATGTGACGTGCACCTTAATTTCCTGTATGAATTGGAAGATCTGGAGGCAGACTGATCCAGAACGATACCACATTCTTTGAGAGTTGAACAGCTAAGACAATAGCTTCACCTATTCAGGGATACCCAGATTAAAACCAGGCACTCCAGGATGAAATCAGCTGAAAAGTATTGGCAGTATGCATATTAATTCACGGTTCAAATGCTAATGTCGCTCGTCATATCTTTGCAGAACGTTACCTATTCGCATGGCTTCAAACTTTTTACCGAAGGCTATATCATCCGAGAAGCCCAACCCGCTGCACCAAGTGTCTTGCTCAGTGCTCAAGGTAGAAAATTAGTAATATTTACTCCGGGAATACATGTTTTGACTCTGAGAATATTGGAATACGTCAAGCTATGGACTTAACCGTTCTTCACTCAAAGAAAGTGGTAACGTTCACGAACGGTTTGACTCTCGGTCTTCTATATAATACATGAAATTATGGTGCCTGTCACTAAAATTCATACTAAATTGCTTGTCTGAACACGAAGCCACACTCTCTACACTGATGGATACCTTCTAGAAAGGTAAGGCCATCGGTAAAACATTTGACTCTATACCAACAGGTAACTCTCTACAACGGTTTGACTCTGTATATTATTACCAATACCGTGATATAGGGTGTCCGCGACCAATACTGTGCGGCGGATTTATTCCCGGTATACCTGGTTTGACTTTCGGAATCACAGCATAGGTGGAGCTATTGGCATATCCGTTCGTCTCTCAACGCGGGAGGTATCGTTCTCAAACGGTTTGACTCTCAATCTTCTAACATACGCATGAAGTTATGTTGCCCTTAATTAAAATGTTTTCTACTTTGTTTCTCTTATCACGAAGTCATGCTCACGATACAGTGGGATACGTTCTCGGAAGGTAACGTAGTCTGCAAGTAGAATGACTCTATAACTGTTTAATGCTCCACGACGGTTTGGCTTCCTACTTTAATGCTCATGCCGAGAGTTTAGGTGTCTATTGTCAATGCTGTGCAGCGAATGTACTTCTAGTATGCCTGGATTAACTGTCGGTATCACAGGGTAGTTGATGGTATTGACGTAGCTGTGCTACTCTCAAAGAAGGTGGCTATCGTTTTCGAATGGCTTGCCCTCGATATTCCAATATATGCATGAAAATAATGTATCCGTCTGCTAAAATGTATAATAATTTGAGCACTTGAAATCTGAGGAACACAATCGCTGCATAGGGTTGCGTTCTCGGAAGGAAAGGTATTCGATAAGAGGAATGGCTTAATACGAATTGTTAATGATAGCCGACGGTACGACTCTATACTTTAATACTCATACATTGAATTATGATGTCTATTGCAAAACTGTTCCGCTCCTTTTCCCCAGGATTACCTTGTTTGACTCGCGGTATCACAGGACAGGTGAAGCTATTGACATAGCTCTGTCCGACACCTAAGACAGCTGGTGAAGTTGCCCATGGGTTTGGCTCTGTATCATCATATTGATACATGAAATTTAGGTGCCCCGCAATAAAATGTGTACTAGTTTGTATCTTTGAGCACGAAGTTCCACCCGCCATACATCGATCTACGTTCGCCGAAATTAAGGTTTTCGGTAAAACGTTTTACTATATACAAACTTGAAACGTAGTCGAACTGATTGTCTCGACTTGCTTCGAGTTTAGAGAAAGACATTTAAATAGAATTTAGTGACGGCACATTAAGTTGATATATGAATTTAAATATCGGGGGTCAACGCTCTCGAGAACGTTACCACCGCCTGTGGGAGCAGAACGGATAGGTGAATAGCTTCTCCTATCATGAGATTCGTGAAGCAAACCAGGTATTCCGGAAGTAAATCCGCGGAACTGTATATAAACACCTTATTTCACGGTTTGAATACCAAGGAAGAGTGTCAATACGTTTGAGAACATAGCCAATTTTTATAAATACAAACTATTTACAGAATAACTTCCCTTCCTAGAACCAAACCGGCTGTATCGATTACCATACTTAATGCCCGCGCAAACCAATCAGTAGACTTCTTAGCAGACACACAGCTTAGCTGCACGTATGAATAGCAAATACGATAGTCAAACCGTTGCAAAACTATTGCACCTTTGTTGAAAGCCTCACATCTAGTTCAATAGCATGTCGTATTCTGTGATTGCGAGAGTCAGACCACGTATTTTAGGCGTAAATGCGGTGAACAATATTGGCAATAGATACCGTAATTCATGGCATGAGTATTAAGGTTGAGAGTCAAACCGTCGGAGAACATTACCAATTGGAATAAAGTCATTCCTTTTAACATTCACTTTACATTCCGAGAACGCAAGCTGTCGCAGCGAACACGAAGTTATTTGCTGGATACAGCGTATCAGACTTTTCGGAGGGTATGGCCCTCGGTAAAGCGTTTGACTTTAAAGCAATTGGTAACATTCTCAAGCTGTTCTAAGCTCTATTTAGATATTCAAAACGTGAAATATGGTGTCCATTATCAATACTGCTCAGCGGAATTACTCCAGCAATACCTGGGTTGTCTCTCGGGTTCTCAGGATTGGTGAAGCTATTGAGTTAGCCCTTCGAATCTCAAACATTGCGGTAACATTCTCGAACGGATTGACCCAACACCTTTTAATTCATAGATGAAGTTTAGGTGCCCGTCACTGAAATGAAGAATAATTTCTTTCTCTGAACACGAAGTTATATGCTCGAAACGGCGGGTTTACTTCTCCAAAGGTAAGGCCATCGGCAAAGTGTTTGAATTTATCCCAATTAGCCATGCTCTCAAACGGTTTGACGCTCTACTTTTTAATTCAAACCGTAATCTATGGTGTTTATTGGAAATACTCTTCAGCGGATTTACTCCCGGAAAGGTGATGCCTTCGGAATGTATGCCATTCGGTAAAAGGTTTGACACTGTAGGAATAGGTGAGGCTCTATAACGATTTGACGGTCTGCCTTAATATTCATACCTTGAACTATGGCGTCTATTACCAATACTGTTACGCGAATGTACTGCCCGAATACCTGGTCTGACTCTCAGAATCGCAGGATAGGTGATTCTATTGACTTAGCCGTTCACCTATCTAGGATGGTAGTATCGCTCTCGATCGGCTTCGCCTTGATCTTCTAATCCAAACATTAAATTGAGGTGGTCGTCCCTATAATGAATAGTAATTTGTTCCTTTGAACATGATGTAATACTCTCGATACATCGATTTTGCGTCTCGGAAGGTCAGGCCCTCGGTAGACGCTATACCACCGAGTAACTTGCTATAACGGTTTGACTATGTGCGATAATATTTATATCGTCCAATAGGGTGCCAATTGCCAACCCTGACCTGCGGATCTAATCCCGGAATACCTGGTTTCACTCTTGGTATCACTGGATATGTGAAGCCATTGGATTAGCGGTGCGACTCTCAAGAAAGTTGTTAACGTTCTCCTACGATTTGAATCGTTATTTTTCTCCTCAAACATGAAAATTAGGTGTCCCTCTGCCAAAATGTCTTCTGATTTGTTTTTGCGCCATCAGTAAGTAGAACACTTCCTACAGCGGGTTAATATTCTCGGCAGGTAATGTATTCGGTGATAAGAATGACTTTAAACGAACTGGATATGACCTCCGACCGTTTGTCTCGCTGCTTTAATATGCAAATCGTGAATAAAGGCATCTATTGTCAATACTTTTCAGCGAATTTACTCCCGGGCATCCTGTTGTGACTCTCCGAACCTCAGGATAGGTGAAGCTATTGTGTTATATGTGCAGTGTCTCGAAGAAGGTGGTAACGTTCTCGCACTGTGTGACACTCGATCATCTAATTCATGCATGAATTTATCTTGCTGTCACTAAATTGCGTACTAATCTATTTCTCTGAACTCGTAGCGATACTCTTGACACGGCGGGTTAGCTTCTCCGACGGTAGGGCATTCGATGAAACATTTTACTTTATAGCAAGTGAAAAGTTCTCACACGGAATGACGATCTACGTTAGTAATCAATCCGTGAATTAAGGTGTCTATTGCCAGTACTGCACAGCGCATTTACTGCCGGAATGACTGGCTTGACTTTCGGAATCAGAGGATATGTGATGCTTTTTACTTAGCCCATTGTTTCTCACAGAAGCAGGTAACTTTCTCGAACGGTTTAACACTCGGTTTTCGTATTCATAATGGAATTAGCTTCCCCGTCACCAAAATGTTTACTATTGTGTTTTCCAAAACACGTAGCAATACTCTGGATGCTGCTGGTTGGCTTCTCGGACGGGGAGGCATTCGGTAAAACGATTGACTTTATAGCAACCATTTACTTTCTCATATGGCGTGACGCCCTATTTTAATATCAATTCTGCGGATTTAGGTCTCTATTGCTAATACTCTCCAGCGCATTTGCCCTAGGAATGTACGAATGTACGATAGGTTGAACTATTGACTTATACGTTCGAATTGCAGTGAGGATGGTAACGTTCTCGAACGGTTTGGCGCTCGCTCTTGAAATTCATACATGACGTTAAGGAGCCATGCACTGAAATGAATACGAACTTCGGTCTCTGAACTCGAAGACATATTCTCGAAACGGCAAGTTAGCTTCACCGAATGCAAGTCTATTGGTAAAGTGTTTGACTTAATACAAACTGGCAGCGCTATAAAACAGTGCTCTACTTTAATATTGAAACCGTGAGTTAAGGTGCCAATTGCCAATGCGGTTCAGCGGATTTAGTCCCGGAGTACCTGCTTTGACTCTCGGAATCACAGGAGAGGTGTAGCTATTGACGAAGCCGTTCGCATGACATAGAATGTAGTGACGCTCTCAAGCGGTTTGATCATCGTCCGTCTAATTCATTCTTGAAATTTATGTGCTCGTCGCTAAAACGAATGCTAATTCATCCCACTGAACACGATGTTATGCCCTCGATGCAGCGGGTTATTTCGACGGAGACTAGCGTATCGGGCAAGGGATATGACGTTATACAAATTGGTGACGTTCTCAAAAGGTTTGACGCACCACATTATTATTCATACCGTAAATTATGGGGCTTATTGCCAATACAGTTCAGCGGGTTTACTCACATAATATCTGATTGGCCTCAACCAGATAGGTGAAACTATTGACATAGGCTTCGGCTCTCGCAGAAGGTGGTAACGTTCTCCAACTGTATGACGGACTGCTTTAATACTCAAGCCGTGAATTAATGTGTCAATTGGCAATAATGATCATCGGATTTGCTCCCGGAATACCTGGCTTGGCTATCGAAATCACAGGATAGGTGCATCTATATGCTCTACGGTTCAACTCCCAAAGAAGGTGGGAACGTTCTCCATCGGTTTGACTCCCTACTATACTGTTCATACATGAAAGTAAGCTGTCCGTCTGCTAAAATGTCTACAAATTGTTGGTATAGTTTCCGTATGCACGAAGCATGACGCACGCTATGGCGAGATATGTACTATGAAGGTAACGTATTCGGTAAAAAGATGGTCTCCATTTCAATAGGTATCGATCTCAAATGGTGCAACGCAATACTTTAATATTGAAATTGTGATTTAAGGCGTCTGCCAATACTGTTCAGATGATTTACTCCCGGAATACCTGGCTTGAATCGCCGAATCACACGATTGGTGAAGATACTGTCTTAGCCGCTCGATTTTAAGGAATGTAGTACCGTTTTCGAAAGGTTTGACAGACAATCGTGTAATTTATACATGGAGTCAAACCGCCGTTCATCATTATCAATTAAAATATAGTAATTCTTTTGACCAATACATTACCTTCCGAGAACCTTTCCCGCTGCAGCGAGTGTCCATATTTGTTTTCACGGAAGCAAATGAGTAGACATTTCAGCATTCTGACACCTCAGTTTCACGTGCGAATAGCAAAATTAAGTGCGAATCTGTTCGAGATCGTTAGCACCTAGTTTTAGAGTCGTACTGCTAAGTCAATGGCTTCACCGCCCCTGCTATTCCGAGGGTCAGACCGGGAATTCCGAGAGTCTATCCGCAGTATAGTACTGGAAATAGACACCTTCATTCTCAGAATCAGAATCAGATCGTTGTAGAAATTTACCTACTGGTATAGAGTCAACCTTTTTACAGAAGGCCTTACTTTCCGTGAAGCTAAACTGCAGTATCGAGAGTATAACTTCGTTTTCAGAGAAGCAAGTTGGTATACGTTTTATGTTGGGAACATTATTTTAATTTTTGAGTTGGAGGACAGGTAGACAATCCGTTCTAGGTCTTTATCGTCATCTGTGAGAGTCGAACGTCTAGGTCAATAGCTTCACGTATATTTTGATTCCGATGGTGAATCCTGGTATTCTGCTTGTAGATCCGCAATACAGTATAGGTAATAGTACCTTAATTTTCGGTATAAATACTGATATACAGATTAGAACCATCATAGAACGTTACCTACTGGTATAGGTTCAAACATTTTACCGGAAACCTAACCCTCCGAGTACCTAGCCCTCTGTAGAGATTGTCTTGACAATGTTCGCGAAAACAAATGAGGTCACATTTTAGCGGACGGACACCACATGTTTGTGTGTAAATATCAGCATCGAAAGTCAAAGCGTCCGAGAACGTGACCACTATCCTTGAGGTTCGTGCGACTAAGTCAATACCCTCACCTATCCTGTGCCTTCGAGATTCAAACCTAGTACTCACGGAGTAAATGCTCAGAACAGTAATGGCAATGGTCACCTTAATGCACGGTATGAATATTAATGTAGAGGGTCAGTACCTCGGAGAACATTACCAATTGGTATGAAGTCCATTTCCCCCTAATAGCATCGCTAATGTGAACATATCCCGCTGTATCGAGTGCATAATTTTGTGTTGAGAGAAACATATTAGTATACATTATATTGACGGTCACCTTATATGCATATACGAATAGAAAAATCACGAGTAGAACTTCTTGAGAACGTTTCCAGCTGCTTTAAGGTTCTAACGGCTAAGTTAACAGCTTCACCTATCCTGTGATCCCAAGAGTCAAGCAAGGTAATCTGCGTCTAAACCCGCTGTGCAGCATTGGCATTAGACATGCAAATTGGCGGTCTAAATATTGAAGAACAGGGTCAATGCGTTGTAGAACGTTACCTACTGCTATGTAATCAGACATTTTACCGAAGGCCTTATTTTCCGAGAATCATACCCGCTGTATCGAGATTATAGCATCGTGCTCAGAGACGTAAATTAGGACCAATTTTAGTGAAGTGCGCCTTAATTTCATGTACGAATTTCAAGATCGGGTGCCAAGCTATTTGAGAAAGTTACCACCTTCTTCGAGACACGAGTGGGTAAATCAATAGCTTCAACTATCTTGTTAATCCGATAGTCAAACCAGGTACACCAGGAGTCTGTCCGCTGTACACTATAGGCACTGATCACCATAACTCACGGTTTCATTACTAAAGTACACAGTCTAACATTAATAGAATGATAACTATTTGTATAATGTCAGAAGCTTTACCGAAGACCTAACCCTCCGTGTGCCTAACCCACGGTATCGAGGGCAGAAATTCGTAATCAGATTCGAAGTCCTAGTGTCAAACCTATCGAGAACGTTATCACCTTCTTTGGAGCATGAACGACTGAGTCACTTGCTTCACCTATCTTGTGATCACGAGAACCAAACTGGGTATTCCGGGAGAAAATTCGATGGAAATTATTTGCAATAGAGACCACAACGCACGGAATGAATATTAAAGTCAAGCGTCAATCCGTTTGTGAACGCTACCAATTTGTATATGGTCAATCAATATATTGAAGACCTTTCCCTCCGAAGAACGAACCCGCTGTGTCGACAGTATATCTTCGTGTTCATTGAAAGAAATTAGTCTCCATTTCGGAGACGGGAACCTCAACTTCATGTATGAATGAGAAGATCGAGTGATAAACCGCACGAGAAGGTTGCCATGTCCTTTGAGAGTCGAACGGTTAATTCAATGGCTTCACATATCCTGTGATTCCGTGAATCAAACCAGCAATACCGGGAGTGAATCCGCCATATAGTCTTGGACTTAGACGCCCTATATTACGGTATTGATATTAATATACATAGTCAAACCATTGAAGACCGATACCTGTTGGTATAGAGTCAAACATTTTACCGAAGGCCTTACCTTCCTAGAAGCTATCCAGATACATAGAGAGTGTGGCTTCGTGTTTAGAGAAGCAAGTTGATATGAATTTTAGTGACAGGCAACATAATTTCATATACTATTTGGAATATCGAGGGTCACACATTTCGAGAGCATTACCACTTTCTTTGAGAGGCGAACGACTAAGTCCATAGCATGACCTATTCCAATATTCTAAGCATCAACCCATGTATTCTTGGTATAAATGCTACTAATTTGCATCCTTCGACAATGAGCAAGACACTTTCTGCAGCGGGTAGGTCTGATCGGAACGTATGCTCTTCGGTAAAAAGGTTGACGCCATACGAATAGATAACGTTCTACAAATATTTGACGTGCGACATTAATATTCGAACCGTGAATTAGTATGTCTGTTGACAATACTATTTCAGCCAACTAATCCCGGAGTGCCAGGTTTTAATCTCGGAACCACAGGATATGTGAAGCTATTGACTTTGCCGTTCGACTCTCAGCGAACGTAATAAGGTTCTGCAACGGTTTGACCATCGATCTTCTAATTTGTACATGATGTTACGGTGCGCGTCATTGAAAAGTATAGTAATTTGCTTCTCTGAGCCTTATGTTATATTCTCGATGCAGCGGGTATGGTACTCGGAAGGTAAGGCCTTCTGTATAATGTTTGACTCTATCCGAACAGGTAACGATCCACAACTGTTTGACCCTTTACGTTAGTATTGAGACTGTGAATTGAGTGTACTGCTAATACTGGTTCGCGGATTAACTCACGGTATCCCTCGTTTGACTCTCGGTAGCACAGGACAGGTGAAGCTGTAGTCTTGACCGTTCGACTCTCATAGAAGGTGGTGACGTTCTTGAGATACTTGACGCTTGACCTTTTAAGCCATACATCAAGTAAAGGTGCCCGTCACTGAAATGTATACTAAACTTCATCTCTGAACACGAAGTTATACACTCGATGCAGCGGGCGATGTTCCCAGAAAGGAATGCCTTCGTTAAGAATTTGACTCTATAACAAAGGCAACGTTCTACAACGGTACGACGCTCCACTTTAATATTCATACCGTGAATTATGGCGTATATTGCCAATAATGTTCAGCAGATTTACTCGAGGCATATCTGCTATGACTCTCCGAATCACAGGATAGGTGAAGCTATAGACTTAGCCGATCGTCTCTCACAGAAAATGTTAACGTTCTCGAGCGGTTTGACTCTCGATCTTTTAATTCCTGCATGAAATTATGGATCTTGACACTAAAATGAATACTAGTTCGTACCTCTGAACGCAGTCTTATACTCTAGCTACAGCGGGACATTTTTTCGGATGGTAAGGCATTCGGTCAGACATATAACCCTTCACGAATAGTTAATCTTCTAATTAACCAATCCTGTTCAGCGGATTTAGTTCCGGCATAACTGGTCTGACTCTCGGAATCGCAGGATGGGTGAAGCTATTGACGAAGCCGTTCGTTTCTCACAAAATGTGGCAACGGTATCGAGCGGATTGACCTTTGATCATCTAATTCATACATAAAGTTAAGGTGCCCGTCCCTGAAACAAAGACGAGCTTCCTTCTCTGTTCGCTAAGTTAAACTCCCGATGAAGCCGGTGACGTTCGCAGATGGTATGGCCTTTGTTAAGACGTCTGACTTTATATCAATTGGTTACCCTTTCTAAGCTGTTTGACTCTCTGCTTTAATATGCAAACCGTGCATTAGTGTGCCTATTTCCAATACTGATCAGCGGATTTACTCCCGTAATACCTGTTACGCCCCCCCCCCCCCGAATCACAAGATAGGTGAAGCTATAGCCTTACATATGTGACGCTCAAAGACGGTAGAATCGTTCTCGAAAGGTTTGACCTTCGACATTCTAATTCATACATGACGTTATGGTGCCCGCCACTGAAATGAATAATAATTTCTTTCTGTGTGCATAAAGTTAAACTCTCGATGAAGCGGGCGATGGTCGCGGAAGGTACCACCTTCTGTAAATCGTTTGACTCTATACAAATAGGTAACACTGCTCAACGGTTTGACGCTCTACGTTAGTATTCAAACCGTGATCAAAGGCGCCTATTGCCCATACTGTTCAGCATATGTACTCCCGGAATACCTAATTTGACCCTCGGAGTCTCAGGATATGTGAAGCTATTCACTCAGCCGTTCGAGTGTCACTGAAGGTAGCAACGTTCGTGAGCGGTTTGACTATCGACCTTCTAACTCATACATGAAGCTAAAGTGCCAGTAACTGAAACGAATATTAATTTCATTCTCAGATCACGGAGTTATACTCTCGATGAAACGGGTGCTGTTCGCGGAAGGTAGCGCCTTCGGTAAAACGAATGAGTCTACACAAAATATGTATCATTCAACAACGTATTGACGCTCTACTTTAATTATCAAACCGTGAACTAGGGCGCCTATTGCCCATACTATTCAGCGGATGTGTCACCGGAATACCCGGCTTGACTCTTTGAATCACAGGATAGCAGAAGCTATTGACATAACCGTTCGACTCTGAAAGATGGTGGTAACGTTCTCGATCGGTTTGACTCCCGATATTCTGATTTGCACATGGAATTAATGGTGCCAATCATTAAAATGTATACCAATTAGCTTCTCTGAACACGAAGATATAATCTTGATATAGCGGGTTAGCATCTCGGAAGGTAAGGGCTGCGGTAAAATTTTGACTCTATACCAATACGTAAAGGTCTACAACGGTTTGACTATGTACATTAACATTAACACTGCGAATTAAGGGGTCTATTGCCAATACTGTGCACCGAATTTACTCCTGGAATATCTAGTTTCACTCTCGGTATAGGCGTTCGTCTCCCACAGATGGTGGTAACGTTCTCTAGCGGTTTCACCCTCGATCTTTTAATTCATACGTGTAGTTAAGGAGTCCGTCACTGAAATCAAGACTAATATCTTCCTAGGAACATGAAGCTATACTCTCGGAACGGCGAGACTGTTTCTTCGATGGTAAGGTCATCGGTAAAGTGAGTGACATTATACCAATTTGCAATGCTCTCAAAGGTTTTGACGCCCTACATTACTGTTCTAACCGTGAATTATGTTGTCCATTGGGAACTCTCTTCACCGTATTTACTCCTGGAATACCTGGTTCGACTCTTCGAGTCACAGGATAGGTGCAGCTATTGACATAGCCGTTCGAGTCTCAATTTAGGTGGTAACGTTCTGGAACTGTTTGACACTCGATCTGCGAATTCACACATGAAACTTAGAGTGCCGTCACTAACATATATAATAAGTTGCTTCCTTGAACACGAAGTTATACTCTCGATAAGGTGGGATAGGTCTTCGCAAGCTAAGGCTATCGGTAAATAGTTTGACTGAATATCAATAATTGTTCTACATAGGCATTCTCTGTTCCATAATATTTATATAAATATTAGAAATAGCGTGTCTAGTTCCAATACTGTACTGCGGGATAAGTCGCGGAATACTTGGTCTGCCTTTAGGAATCGCAGGATAGCTGAAGCTATAGGCGTATCTGAGCGACTCTCAAAGAATCTGGCAACGTTCTCGGACGGTTTGATCCCCGATCTGCTAATTCTTACATGAAATTAATGTGCTCGTCACTGAAATGTGTACTCGTTCGCATCGCAGAACACGGTGTTATGGTCTCGATACTGCGGGTCGGTTTTTCGGAGGGTAAGGCATTTTGCAAGGAGTATAACCCTACACGAATAGATAATGTTCCAAAACGGCTTCTCGGCTTGCTTTAATATTCAAACCGTGAATGAATGTGTCTATGGTCCATACTTTTAAGCGGATTTACTCCCGTGATACCTGGTTTGCCTCTCCGAATGAAACGATAGGTCAAGCTATTGATTTATCCGTTGGTCTGTCTCAGAAGGTGGTAACGTTCTCGAACGCTTTGACTCTCGATGTTGATATTTAAACATACACATGAGGTGATCTGCCCCTAAAATGTCTAGTAATTTGTATATATGCACATTATGTTGGACACTCGGTAGGGCCGGATGGGTTCTCGGAAGGTGTGGTATTCAGTAAAAGGAATGACTTTATGCGCACTAGTAATGTTTTGCGTCAGTTTAGCTCTTTACATTAATATTCATCCCGTGAATTAAGATATCAGTTGCCAAAAAACTCCAGCGGACTTTCACCCGGATTACCTGGTTTGAATCTCGGAATCACAGGATAGGTGAAGCTATAGACTTAACCGTACGCCTCTCACAGATGGTGGAAATGTTCGATCGGTTTATCTTTCGATTATCTCTATTCACACACGAAAATAACGTGTCCGTCAATTTAAAATGTCTACGAATATCTTTCCGTGAATAATAAGCATGGCACTCCCTGCAGCAGGTTGAGCTTCTCGGAAGGATAGGCCTTTGGTAAAAAGCTTGACTCTATACGAATAGGTATCGTTCTACAATGATTTGACATGTAACTAAAATGTTCAAACCGTGAATTATTGCGTCGGATGCCAATACCATTCAGCGGATGTACTCATGGAATGCCTGGTTTGACTCCCGGAATCCCAGGATAGGTGAAGATACTGACGTAGTCTTTCGACGCTCACAGAAGGTGGTCACGTTCCCGAAAGGACTAACACACGATCTCATAATTCATTCATGAAATTAAGGTGCCCGTCACGAAAATGAATACTAATTAGCTTCTCTGATCACGAAGTTATTCTGACAATACGGGTGGTTATCTTCTCGGCAGGTAAGGCCTTCGGTGAAATGTTAGACCCTACACCAATAGGTAACGTTGCACAACTGTGCGGGATGTGGGGTTTTCAAGTCAAGTACCGTACAGTGGATTTACTCCACGAATAGGTGGTTTTACTCTCAAAATCACAGGGTGGGTGCAGCTATTGACTTTGCCGTTCTAACCTCAAATATGATGGTATAGTTCACGAACTGCATGACCCTCCATTTTCCCATTCATACGTGAAGTTAAGGTCCCCGTCGTTGAAATCATTTGCAATTTCCTTCTCTGAACACGAAGTTATACTCTCGATGAAGCGGGAGATGTTCGCGGATGGTATGGTCTTCGGATAAACGTTTGACCTTATACCAAGTGGTAACGCCCTCAAACGTTTTGACTCTCTATTGGAATATTCATTTGTCGAAATTAGGTATCTACTGTCAATAGCCTCCAGAGCATTTACCCTCGGATTATCTGGTTAGACTCTCGGAATCACAGGATAGGTGGATCTATTGGCTTACCGGTTCGATTCTCAATGAGGGATGTAACGTTCTCGAACGGTTTGACCATCGATCTTCTAATTCACACGAAGTTAACGTCCCGACACTGAAATAAATACTAATTTCTTTCTCTCAACGCGATGTTATACTCTTGATACAGCGGGTTAATTTTTCGGTGGGTATTGTCTTCGGTAAAGCGTTTCACTTTATAGGAACTGGTAACGTTCTCAATTGGACCTTCGCTTTGCGTTAACATTAAAACCGAGAATTAAAGTGTCCGTTCCCAACAGTGTCCAGAGGATTCACTCCAGGGATACCTGATTTGACCCTCGGAATCACAGCATATTTGAAGCTATTGACCTAGACGTTCGAATCTCAAAGCGGGTGGTAACGTTCTCGTTTCGTTTGACCATCGATATTCTAATTCATACATAAATTTAAGGTGCAGTTACTAAAATATAGACTATTGTGTTTCTCTGAACACGAAGATATACTCTCGAAACGGCGGGACAGCTTCTCTGGCGGTAATGTTGCCGATAAAGGGAATAATTTTATACGATTTGGCTATGTTCTTCAATGGTTTGGCTCACTACATTAATAATTATGCCGTGAATTATTGCGTCGATCGCCAACACCCTACTGCGGATCTCCTCCTGGATTACATGATTTGGCTCTCAGAATCGCTGGATGGGCGAAGGTCATTGACCTAGCTCTTCGACACTCAAAGGCCGTGGTTACGTTCTCGAAACGTTTGAGCCGCGATCTTCCAATTCACGCCTGTCACTAAGGTTCGCGAAATTAAAATGTACATTAATTGACTTCTCTGAACACGTAGTCATACTCTTGATACAAACGGTTATCTGCTCCAAGTTTTAAGGCATTCGGTAAGATGTTTGACTGTATCGCGATGGGTAACGTTCTACAACGGTTTGACTCTGTACTTTAGTATTCATATCGTGAATTAAGGTGTCTATTGCCAACAATGTACATGGACTATGCTCCCGTAGTGCATGGCTTGATTCTGGGAATCACAGGATAGGTGTAGCAATTGATTCTTTAGCAGTTCGATTCACAAAGAAGGTGGGAACGATCTCGAACGGTTTGACACTCGATATTCTAACTCATACATGCAATTAATGTGCCGTCACTAACATGTGTACCAATTCGTACCAAAAACATACTGTTATACTCTCGACAGTCCTGGTAAGTTTTTCGGAGGGTAAGGCATTCTGTAAGGAACTTAACCCTTCACGATTAGGAAATGTTCTACAATAGCACGATGACCCGCAGTAATATTCAAACAGGGAATTTAGGTGTCTAATGCCAATACTGTGCAGGGAATTTACTACCGGAATACCTAGTTTAACTTTCGGAGTCACAGGATAGGTGAAGCTATTCACATAGCAGCACGACTCTCAAAAAGGTGCTACCGTTCTCGAATAGTTTGACTGTCGATTTGGCTATTCGGACGTGAAACAAAGGTGTCCGTCAGCTGAAACGACTTCTCATTTGTTTCCGTGAACACTCAGGTAGACACTCGCTACAGTGAGACCAGTTCTCGGGAGGTAAGGTATTGGGTAAAGAGAATTACTTTACTTTAATTGACATTGTTCACCGGCGGAGTGACTCAGCACCTAAATGTTTATATCGTGAATTTAGATGACTACTGCCAATACTCTTCAGCGGATGAACTCTCGGAATACGTGGTTCAGTTCCCGCAAAGCACAAGATAGCTGAAGCTACTGACTTGGTCTTTCGACTCTCACAGTACTAGGTAACGTTCTCGAAGGGTTTGACACTCGATCTTCTAATTCATGCATGAATTTTAGGTGTCCTCACTAAATTGTGTACGAGTATGATGGTCTGAACACGAAGTTATAACCTCGAAGAAGCGGGTGAGTTTCGCGGATCGTACGGCCTTCGGTAAAACTTTTGACTTCGAAACAATTGATAGCGTTCACAAACGGTTTAAATCTCATTTTTAATGTTCAGTTCGCGAATTAAGGTATCTATTGGAAATACTCTTCAGCGGATTTACTCCAGTGATACCTGGTTTGTCTCTCTGAATCTCTGGATAGACGAAGCAATTGACTTATCCGCTCGACTCTCACAGATGGTGGAAGCTTTCTCGAACTGTTTGCCTCTCGATTATTCCATTTTCTCAGCGAAAATAAGGTGTCCGTCAATTTAAAATGTCTACTAATTTGATTCCGTGAAGTGTTAAGCATGACACTCGCTACAACTGGTTAGGTTTTTGAAGGCAATATATCAGGTACAAAGTTTGACTATATACAAATCGGTACCGTTCTACGTTGGTACGAATCTCCATATTACTATTTAAACCGTACATTAAGGGCTTCATTGCCTGCACTCTTTAGCGGATTTACTTTCGGAATACCCGGTTTGCCACTCGGAATCACAGGATAGGAGGAGCTATTGACTCAGACGTTCGACTCTCAGAGAAGCGGCAACGTTCTCGAGCGGTTTGGCCCTGCATCTTCTGATTCGGTCATACAGTTAATGTGCCGGTCACAAAAATGATTACTACCTCCATCCTATGAATACGATGTTATACTCTCGATAAGGCGGGATAGCGTCTCCGAGGGTTGGGCTATCAGTAAAGTGTTTGACTTTATACCAATTGGCAACGATCTAAAACGCTTTTATGCTCTTCTTTATGATTGAAACCGTGAATTATAGTGTCTATTGCCAGAACTCATCAGCGGGCTAACACCCAGAATACATGGGGTGACCCTCCGAACCACAGGATAGGTGATGCTATTGAATCTGCCGCTCGTCCTTCACAGCAAGTCGTAAGTTCACGAGCGGTTTGACCCCCGATAACCTAATTCATGCATAAAATTATGGTGCTCGTCACTAAATTGTAAACGAGTTCGCACCGCTGTAAACGATGAGCAACGCCGAGTCTGTTTCACCGTGGGTAAGGGCATCCGCAATGTGTTTGACTTTATACCGATAGGCAATTA
Organism: Lasioglossum baleicum; assembly: GCF_051020765.1. NCBI lineage: Eukaryota > Metazoa > Arthropoda > Insecta > Hymenoptera > Halictidae > Lasioglossum > Lasioglossum baleicum. The sequence goes on along the minus strand of NW_027469191.1, from coordinate 172,222 downwards.
TCTCAAATAGTTAGACGCCCTTCTTTACAATTCAAACCGTGAACTGATGTATCTCTTGTCAAAACCATTTAGCGGAATTACTCCAGTAATACCTGGTTCGGCTTTCGGAATCACTGAATTGGTGAAGCTATGGACTTAGCCGTCCTACTCTCAAGAATGGTTGTAGCGTTCGGAAATAGTTTGACACTCGATCCACTAATTCATACATGAAATTAAGGTGTACGGCACTAAGATGTATAATAGTTTGTCTCTCTGAACGCGAAGCTTTACACTCGATGCAGTTTCTTAGTTTTTCGGTGGGTAAGGACTACGGCATAACGTATGACTTTACTGTAATTGGTAATGATCCTCCACGGTTTGTCAGCCTGCATTATTATTCCAACCATAAATCAAGTTTTCTATTGCAAATGATGTTGAGCGACTTTACTCCTGGAATACCAGCCTTGATCCTCTGATTCACAAATATAGGTGAACCTATTGATGCAGCCGTTGGAACCTCGAAGAATGTGGGATCGTTCTCGAATGGTTTGACTGTCATTGCATCTATCATGTTTTGTCATTCATTCATGCATTTGTCATATAATTTTCTATTCATACATGAAAGTAAGGTGCCCGCCTGGTAAAGTCTCGACTCATTTGATCCTGTGAAAATTACGCAAGGCAATCGCTACAGCGGGCTGTGTTCTCGGATGGAAATGTGTTGGGACAAATTAATGACTTTATACGGCATGACTCTCTACTTCAACTTCATACCGTGAGTTAACCAGCGCATTGCCAATAGCGTTCAGCGGATTTACTCCCAGAATATCTGGTTCAACTTTCGGAATCACTGGATATGTGAAGGTATTGACTTAGACGTTCGTCTCTCACAGAAGGAGGCAACAATCTCGACCTGGTGACCCTGGATTTTCTAATTCATACATGAACTCAAGGTGCCATTCACTGAAATGAATATTAATTTCGTTCCTTGAACGCGTCGTTATACTCTCGAAGCGGCAGGTAAGCTCCTCCGAAGGTGTCAATCAGTAAAGTGTTTGACTATACACCAGTAGGTAACGTTCTTCAACGATTAGACGATCTGCTTTAACATTGATACCGCGAATTAATGTGTCTATTGCCACTAGTGTTCAGAAGATTTTCTTCCGGTATGCCAGGTTTGAATATCGGAATTAAAGTATCGGAGAAGCTATTGAATTAGCCGTTAGACTCTTAGACAGAGCGTTCATGATCTCGAACGGTATGACCATAGACCTTCTAATTCATACATCAAATTTATCTGCACTTCACTATAATGCATACTAATTCGCTTCGCAGATTACGCAGTTTTACTCGCGATACAGCGGGAATTGGTAATGTTCTCAGCCGATTTGACTCCATACTGCAATGCTCATGCCGAGAATTACGGTATCTGTTTCCTATATTGATCAACGCATTTACCCCTAATATACGTGTTCTGACTCCAGCAATCACAGGATAGGAGAAGCTATTGACATAGATGTGGGGCTTTCAAAGAAGGTGGAATCGTTCTGCAACGATTTGACTGTCAAATTAGCTATTCATACATGAAACAAACCTGCGCGTCTGCTGAAAAGTCTACGTATAGGTTACCGTGGGCATTATACATAGTAATCGATACAGCGGGTTACGTTCTAGGACGGTAAAGTATTCGGCAAACAGTATGACTATATAAAAATTGGTTATGATCTCCAACGGACTGACTCCCTAGTTTAATACTCAAAGCGTCTATTAAGGTGTCTATTGCCAAATGCTCTGCGCATTTACTCCTGGAATACCTGGTTTGACTATCAGAATAACAGCGCTCTCTAAAAAAAAGGTGATAACGTTCTCGAAATGACGGCGTCGCGATGTCCTTATTCATTAATGTGATTATGATACCCGTCACTACAATGAATACAAATTTTCCTCTATAAACACGTCGTAGTTATACCCTTGATACACCGGGTTTGTTTCTCGGAAGGTACGGCCTTGGGAAAAATTTCGACTCTATCGCAATAGGTAATGTTCTACATAAGTTTGACGCTATACTTTTAATATTCATACTATGAATGAATCTGTCCATTGGTAACACCGCACAGAGGATTGACTTCAGAAATACCTGGCCTGACCCTCGGAACCGCATGATAGTTGTAGCTATTGACTAAGCCGCTCGACTCTCAAGGAAGGTGGTAAAGGTCATCTCATTCCAACACATACTATTAGTCTTGTTATGGGTGCTTACGATCGAATCAGTAGACATTTCATCAGACGAACACCTTAATTTCATGTATCAATAGGAATATCGGGCGACAAGCCGTTCGAGAACGTTACGACCCTGTTTGAAATGCACACACCTTAGTCAATAGATACACCTATCGCGTGATTCTGGCATTCGAACAAGGTATTCCGGGAGTAAATGCGCAGAACAGTATCAGCAACAGAGACCTTAATTCACGGTACGAGTATTAAGGTACAGAGTCAATCCATTGTAGAACGTAACTTTTTGGTATCGAGTCTAACTTTTTACAGACGGTCATATCATCCGAGAAGCTGTATCGGGAGTATAACTGCCTGGCCATAGAAACAAGTTGATACACATATGATGGATGGGCAGCTTAATATGATGTATGTATTTGAAGATCGAGTGTCAGTCCGTCCGAGCAGGATAACACCATCTTCGAGAGTCGAACGGCCATGACAATATTTTCACATATCCTGCCAGGGTCCTACCAGGTACTCTTGGTGTAAATCCACTGAAGAGTCCTGGCAGTGGGCACCTTAATTCGTGGTTTGAATATTAAATGGAAACTTGAAACGGTTGTAGAATATTTCTTATTGGTATAGAGTCAAACGTTTTACCGACAGCCCTAAAATCGGAGAAGCTAACTCGACATGTCGTCAGTATAAAACCGCGATAAGGGGAAGAAATTATTAATCATTTGAGAGACGGGCACGTGCAGTTCATGTATGAATTAGGAGGTCGTTGGTCAAACTGATCGTGAAGGTTACCACCCGCTCTGAGAGTCGAACGGATACTTCAATAGCTCCACCTATCCTATGATTCAGAGAAACTAACCATGTAATCCGACGGTAAATCCGCTGAGGAGTATTGGCAGTAGATACCACAATTCGAGGAGTAAATATTAAAATAAAGCGTCACACATTGTGAGAACGTTACTATTTCCAATGGAGTCAAACGTTTTATCGAATGCCGTACCGCCCGGGAAGATAACCCGACGTATCGAGAATATAGCTACTTGGTTAAGGACACACATTCTTACGCAATTTAGTGACGTCGCCTTGAATTCATGTATTAATTAGATCGAGGAACAAACCGTACAAGAAGATTTCCTCCTGCGAGAGGCGAACGGCTGCGTCAATAGCGTTACCTATCCTCTGATACCGAGAGTGAAACCCGGAATTCCGTGAGTCTATCCGCAGTACAGTTTGGGCAGGATGCACCTTAATTTGCGGTATGAATGGCAATATAGAGATTCGAACCGTTGTAGAACGTTACTTACTGGAATGAGGTCAAACTTTTTGCCGGATTCATTACCCTCCGAGAAACTAACCCGCTGCAGCATGAATCTGGCTTAGTGTTCAGGGAACCAAATTAGTAGACACACTAGCAAACAGACACGCTAATTGCATCTATCAATAGGTAGATGGCGGGTCAAATCGTCCGAGATTGTTATCACTTCTTTCGACAGCCTCATGGCTAATGCAATAGCTTCACATGTCCTGTGATACCGAAGTCGAACCATGTATTGCGGGAGTAAACGAGCAGAGCAGTATCGGCAATGAACACTTTGTTTCTGGATTTGAAAATTAAAATACACCGTTGCACCATTTGAGAACGCCACCAATTGGAATAAAAGTCAAACGTCTTACCGAAAGTCATACCCTCCGCGAGCCGCACCCGCGACATAGAGAGTGTATTTTCGTGTTCAGAGAAATAAGTTTTTAACCACATCAGTGACGGGCACCTTATTTTCATGTACGAATTAGAAGATCGTGTGTCAAATCTTTCGAGATTGTTACCATCTCCTTTTAGAGTCGAACCCCTGAGTCAACAGCTTCACTCATAGTTGGGATTCCAAGCGTCAAACCTGGTATTCCAGGAGCAAATCCGCTGGGCAGTATTGGCGATAGAAACATTAACTCAGCGCATGAATATTAAGGTAGAGAGTCAAACCGCCGGTGAATATTATAGGTAGGTATATGGACAATATCTTTGCATATCACCTTTCCTTCCTAGTACATAACTGGTTACAATGGAGTGTGTTGCTTCGTGCTCAGAGAAACAAATTAGTATTCATATTAGTGTCGGAACCATTAATTTCATGTATGAATGAGACGATCGCGTGGGTAACCGTTCCTGAAACTTATCAACTTTTTAGTGTATCGCACATGTATGACAATATCTTGACCTATCCTGCAAGTCCGAGAGCAATGCCTGGTATCGCAGAAGTACATCAATCAAGGAATACTAGGAGTACTCCCGCTGTACAGCATTTGCAATTGACACCTGATTTGCCGGCATGAGCATTAATAGTGGGAGTCCAATAGTTGGAGAACATTACCAATTGTTATAAAGTCATCCTTTTTACAGAATAAGTTACCATCCGAGAACGTATCCCGCTGTACGAGAGTACGACTTAATGTTCAGAGAAGCACATTGGTATACATTTTAATAATGGGTACCATAGGTTCATGTATGAATTATATGATCGATGGTCAAACCGTTCCATATCGTTACCACCATCTCTGCGAGTGGAACGGCTAGGATAATAGCTACACCTCTCCTGCGATTCCGAGGGTCAAGCCAGGTATTCCAGGAGTCAATCCGCAGTAAAGTATTCGCATTAGTCAGCCTATTTCACGTTATAGATAGTATACTACAGAGTCAAACCGCTGTAGAACGTTACCACCTTCTTTCAGAGTCGAACAGCTGAGTCAACGGCATCACCCAACGTTGTGATTCCAAGCATCAAGCCCGGTATTGCAGGAGTAAATCCGCTGAGCAGAAATAGCAATAGAAACATTAATTCATGGCATGAATACTAAAGTAGAGAGTCAAACTGTCTCAGTGCACTACCAGTTGGAATGAAGTCAAACGTTACGCTGAGGACCCTACACTCCGAAAGCCAGATCCACTGTATCGAGGGTATTATGTCGTGTTCAGAGGAACAAATTAATGAGCATTTTGGAGACGCGCACCTTAATATCATGTACGAATAGGAAGGTCAGGAAGGTCATACGATGTAAGAACGTTCCAACGTTTCCTGAGACTGGCATACGTACGCCATTGTAGCAGCACCCATCCTGTGATCCCGAGAGACTAACATGATATTCCAGGTGTAAATCCGCTTATCAGCATTGGCTGTAGGTACCTTAACATATGTCCCGAATAATAATGAACGGGGTCAAACCGATGTAGAAGGGTACCTATTTCTATAGAGTCAAACTTTTTACTGAAGGCCATACCTTCCAGGAACATCAACCGCTGCGTCGAGAAGAATACTTCGTGTTCAGAGAAGGAAGGTAGTACTCATTTCAATGATGTGCACCTCAATTTCATGCATGAATTAGAAGATCGAGTATTAAACCGTTGAAGAACGTTACCACCTTCAGTGCGAACGAACGGATAAGTCAATAATTTCACCTACCCTGTGATTCCGAATGTCAAGGGATAAAGTCCTGGAATAAAGGCGCGGTACAGTGTTGGCAATAGATTCGTTAATTCACGGACTGAATATTAAATTAGAGCGGCACACCGAGAGAGAAAGGTACATAATGATATATCTTCAAACGTTTTTTTCCGAATGCCTTACCATCCGAAAAACTAACCAGCTGTATCGGGAGTATAACAGCATTTTCAAAGGTACGAACTGGAATACATTTTAGTGACGGGCACCATAATTCCCTGTATGAAGTAGATGATCGAGCGTCAACCTGTTCGAGGACGTTACCACCTTCTTTGAGTGTCGAAACCCTATGTCAATAGCTTAACCTATCCTATGATGCCGATTCAAAAACCAGGTATTCCATTAGCAAAATGCCCCTAGCCGTATTGGCACCAGACAATCTATTCCACGGAATACATAATAAAGTTCAGAGTCAAACCCCTGCAGATCGTCATTCACTGTTGTACAGTCAAACTGTCCACCGAAGTCTTTACCTTCCTAGAACCTAACCCGCAGTAACGAGAGAATATCTTCATGTCCAGAGAAACAAATTAGGAAATATTTTCGTGACGTTCACCATAATTTCATGTATGAATTCGAGGATAAAGTGAAACCGATGAAGAACTTTACCACCTTGTTTGATATTCGAGCGGCTAAGTCAATAGCTTTCCATATCCTGCGGTTCTGAAAATGGAACCAGGTATTCCGGCAGATAATCCGCTGTACAGTATTGTCATTAGTCATATTACTTCACGTTATGAATACTAAAGTACAGAGTCAAACCGTTGTAGAACGTTACCTATTGGTATAGAGTCAAAATCGTACCGATGACCTTACCATCTCAGAATATAACCCGCTGCACCCAGAGTATAACTTCGTGTTCATGGAAACAATGTAGTATACAATTTGGTGACAGGCACCCGAATTACGTGTATCAATAGGAAGGTCGTGCGTCAACCCGTTCGATAATGTCATCACATTATTTTACAATCACACAGCTGTGTCAACAGCTGCGCCTATCCTGTGGTTTACAGAATTTATCCAGGTATTTGCGGAGTAAACCCGCTGGAAGGCATTGGCAATAGACACTATCATTCACTGTTTGAATATTAATGTAGGCCATCAAACCGTGGTAGAACTTTATCTATTCGTATATAGTCTAACTATTTTCCGTAGGCCTTTCCGCCCGAGAAGCTAACCCGCTATACTGAGGATACTACTTCGTTTTCCGAGAAGCAAATTAGTTTAAATTTTAGTGATGGGCACCTTAATTTCAGGTATGAATGAGAAGATCGGGAGGCGGACTGACCCACAACTTTACCCCCTCCTTTGATAGTCGAACGGCAAAGTCAATAGCTTCACCTATCCTGTCATTCCGAGAGACAAACCAGTCGTTCCGGGAGTAACCCCGCTGAACAGCATTCGGAACAGAGACCTTTTGTTTTTAATATTATTTTCTTGGTTTTGGTTTTGAATATTATAGTAGAGGGTCCAAGCGTCGGCGATCATTACCAATTCGTATAGAGTAAGTTTTTTACGGTAGGCATTACCTTCCGAAAACAAAACCCGCTGAATTGAGAGCATTACCTCGGGTTCAAGGATGCAAGTTAGAATACATTTTAGTAGCGGCACCCATAAATTCACGTATGAAGTGGAAGTTCGAAGGTCAAGCACATCGACAACGTTACAACCTTCCTGAGATATGTCAATAGCTTAACCTACCATGTGTTTCCGAAAGTCGAACCGGGTAATCTGGGACTAAATCCGCTGAGCTGTATTGGCAATAGCCTCCATAATTCACGGTTTGAATATTAAAATTGAGCGTCAAACTGGTTGAGAGCATTGCCACTTGCTATAAAAACAATCACCTAACCGATGGCCTTAACTTCGGAGAAGTTAACCCGCCGTGCCGAGACTATTGCCTCGTGTTTAGAGAAACACATTCACTACAATTTAATGACGACACCGTAAATCAAGTAGGAAGTAGAATATCCAGAGTAAATGCGTTTGAGAACGTCCCCACCTCCTCAGAGAGACGAACGGCAACGTCAATGTCTTCGCGTACCCTGTGATTCGGAGAGGCAATCCAGGTATTCCGAAAGTAAGTCCGCTCAACAGTATGGGCCATAAACACCTTAATTCTCGGTTTGAATGTTATAGTGGAACATCATACCGTTTGAGAGCGATACAATTGTTATACAGTCCAACGTCTTACTGAAGTTGTTACACCCCAAAAGCCTAACCCGCTGTATCTAAGATATGACATCGATTTCACAGGAACAAGATAGTAAACGTTTTAGCGACGGGCACCTCATCTTCATGTCCGAATTAGAAGACTGAAGAGCAAACATCTCGGGAACGTTACCACCTTCTGAGAGAGACGAACGGCGGAGCCAATAGCTTATCCGATCCTGCGAATCCGAGAGTCAAACCAGGTATTCCTGGAATATATCCTCTGAACCGAATTGGCAACTTACGCGTTAATTCACGGTTTGACTTATAAAGTAGAGCGCCAAACCGTTTGCGAACGTTATCACGTTACTAACGTGGACACCTTAATTCGTGTTATGAAAATTAAGGCGGAGAGTCACACCGTCGGAGAACATTATCAATTGGTATAAAGTCATTCTTGATATCGAATACCTTGCTTTCCGAGAACCCACCCAGCAGGGGCTGTGGTGGGCCTTTTAGTCCCATTGCAGTATGGGTATGACGAAACAACGGTGCCCGAGTTGGCACAACCTAGGCCGAGGTGAGCAAGCACCTCATTCAGGAAGTAAGTTTGCCTTACGAGGGGTATGACCGGTACGGCTCTGCATTCACTGGTACCTCTGGAACCCGTTCGTGCCATGGGGAGGGCGGGATTTGGTCCGAACCCCTCCCCCCGCCGGATGCTTGGGTTGGCCTCAAGTGGGCAGTGGTAAGCCCATATCGCGGGTTAGGGGGCCCCGTCTTCGGATGGTGAGACCGTCCACGGGTGAGCTGCGTGAGATCAGCTTGAGCACTGGCCTGCAAAGTTAATAAGGATTTTGAAAGGTGCCGGCCAAACCAAGATTGGCGCGTAGGGCTGGCAGTCTACGATCTAATTGGTAAGTGCGTGGTAAAGTGAGCCACGCACGGCGCTAATTGTGGGTATACCAATCACGCATCCATGGAGGCCGTGTCGATAAGCCCTAGTGGCAGAAAGGGCACGTAAAATCTGCCACACATTTTGATCGAGAACCCAATCCCCTATAGCGATGGTCTCGCTCCGTTTTCACATGATCACATAAGTACACATTTTAGCAGAGGGGCACATTATTTTCATGTATACATGAGGAGATCGCGAGTCAATCCGATTGAGAACGATGTCACCGTCTTTGAGAGCCTGATATCAAAGTCAATAGCGAGAGGTATCCTTTGATACCGAGACTCAAACCACGTACTCCGGGAATTAATCCACTAAACAGTATTGGCAATAGACTCCTCCTCTCACGGCATGATTATTACAGTTGAGAGACAAATCGTCGGAGAACATTACGAATTGGTATAAAGCAATGCTTTTAACGAATACCTTGCCTACCTGATACCTTACCCGCTGCAGCGAGTGTCTTGCTTGGTGTTCAAGGAAACAAATTAGTAGAATCTTTAGCAGACGGACACTTTAATTGCATGTATCAATAGGAAGATGGATGGTCAAATTATCCGAGAAAGTTACGATCTTCTTTGAGAGTCGAACGGCTAGTCAATAGCTTCACCTATCCAGTGTTTCCCAGATGCAATTCAGGCATTCTAGGAGTAAATGTGCTGAACGGTATAGGTTTAAGGGTTGGTCTCAAACGGTTAGACGCTTTACTTTCCTATTCAAACCGTGAATTAGCGTGTCTATGGGCAGTACTGTTCAGCGGATTTACTCCAGGAAAACCTGAATTCACTATCCGAATACCTAGATCGGTTTTACTAAGATGTGTACATATGTGTTTCTCTCTACACTAAGTTATACTCTCGATACGGCGGGATAGCTTCGCGGAAGAGAAAACTTTCGGTAACAGGTTTGACGCTATGCGAGTAGGTAACGTTCTTCAACGGTTTGACGATCTGCTTTAGCACTCATACAGAGAATTAAGGAGTCCATTGAAAATATTTTTCTGCGAATTTACTGCCTGAATACGTGGTCTGACCATTGGAATCACACGGTAGGTGTAGCTATTGACTCAGCCGATAGACTCACACAGAAGGTGGTATCGTTCTCTTAGTTTTGACGCTCGATCTTCTAATTCACATATCAGAATAAGGTATGCCACTGATACAATGTCTACTAATTCGTTCCCGTAAACCCAAAGCAAGACAATCCCTACGGCAGCTTGCGTTCTCGGAATGTAAGGTATAGGTTAAAAAGAATGACTTTCTACCAATTGGTAATGTCCTTCGACGGCTTGACTGCCAACCTTAATATTCATGCCGTGAATGACGGTATCCATTGCCAATATTGTTTATCGTATTTATGCCTAAAATACGTGGCATGGCTCTCGCAATAATGAGGAGTAGCTGTTGTCTTAGATGTCGGGCTTCCAAAGACGGTGACATCGTTCTGCAACGGTTTGACTGTCGACCTTGCTATTCATACATGAAACAAAGCTGTTCGTCTGCTAAAAATCTACTAATTGGTTTCACTGGCACTAAGTATGATTCTCGATACAGCGGGTTAGCATCTAGGAAGGTACTGTGTTCGGTAAATGGTATGACTTTATAAAAATTGTTTATGTACACCATCGAATTGATGCTGAACTTTAATATTCATACCGAGAATTATGGTGTCACTTGCCAATACCGAGCAGCCGATTTACACCTGGAATTCTAGGCTTGACTCCCGGAATCACAACTATAGTTGATGTTATTGACTCAGCCGTTCGACTCTCAAAGAAGGTGGTAATGATGTCGCACGGTTTGACACTCGATATTCTAATTCATATATCAAAATAAGGTATGCCACTGCAATAATGTCTACTAATTTGGTCCCGTGAGCTCTAAGCATGACACACGCTAAGGCGCGTTATGTTCTAGGAAGCTATCGTCTTCAGCAGAAAGAATCACACTATACACATTGACAATGTTCCCCGACGGATTGGCCTTCTACTTCTATATTCGTACCCTGAATGAAGATGTCTATTGCCAATACTGAACAGCAGATTCAGTTCCGGAATAGCTGATTTGGCTATCTGAATCACAGGGTAGGTGAAGCTATTGACTTGGCCGTTCAACTCCCAAGGGTGGTGGGAACGTTGTCGAAGGGCTTGAATCCTGATTATGTTAATCATACATGAAAATAAGATGAAATCACTATAATGTATATTAATGCGATTCTCTGAACACGAAGTTATACACCCGAAACGGCAGGTTACCCTCCCCGATGGTAAGTCTATCCGTAAAGGGTTTGACTCTATACCAATAGGTAATGTTCAAAAGCTGTTTGGCGGTCTGCTTTAATATTGAAACCGTTAGAATGATGTCGATTGCCAATACCTTTCAGCGGACGTAATCCAGGAATACATGGTATGATTCTCCGAATCACAGAATAGGTGATGCTATTGACTTAGATGCTCGTTTCTCACAGAAGGTTGTAACGTTCTCGGTCGGTTTGACCATCGATCTTCTAATTCATACATGAAATTACGGTGCCTGCCACTAAAGTACATACTAATTTCTATCTCTGAACGCGAAGTTATACTCTCGATGCAGCGGGATAGGTTCTCGTTATGTAAGACCTTCGATAAAAAGCTTGACTGTATAGCAATAGGTAGCGATCTACAATGGTTTAACTCTGCTCTTTAATATTTATATTGTGAAATGGCGTGTCGATTTTCAGTAATGTACTGGGGGATAAGATGCGGAATACCTGGTCTCTCTCTAGGAATCGCAGGATAGGTATAGCTACTGGCATATCTGTGCGACCGTCAAAGAAGGTCGGAACGTTCTCGGACAGATTGACACTAGGTCTTCCAAGCCATACAGGAAATAATGACGCCCATCTGTATAATGTACACTAATGTGCTTCTCTGAACACGAAGTTATACTCTCGATACAGCGTTTTTGGGTCTCGGATGGTGAGGCCTTCCGTAAAATGTTTGACACTATACCAATAAGTGAAATTCTATAACGGTTAGACTAAGTACGTTAATATTTACATCGTGAATATTAATATACAATCTGCGAATTAAGGTATCTATAGCGTATACTGTGCAGTGTATTTATTCACGAAATAACTCGTTTGACTTTCGGTATCACTGGATTTATGAAGCTATAGACTTAGCCGTTCAAATCTCAAAGAATGTGGTAACTTTCTCGAACTGTTTGGCAATGAATCTTCTGATTCGTACATGATGTTATGGTGCCCATCACTGAAATGAATACTTAATTCCTTCTGTGAACACGAAGTTATACTCTCTGTACAGCGGGGTATTTTTTCGGAGGGTATGGTCTTCGATAAAGCGTTTGACTTTATAGCAATTGGTAACGTTCTCAAATGGTCTGATGTTGTATTTTAATATGCAGAATGATAATTAAGGTGCCTATTGCCAATGCTGTTCAGCGGACTTACTCTCGGTTCACCCGGGTTGCCACTCGGAATCACAGGACAGGAAAAGCTATTGACGCAGCCGTTCGTCTCTCACAGAAGGTAGCAAAGTTATCGAATGGCTTGATCCTCGATCTTCTAATTCACGCCCGAAATTATGGTGTGCATCCCTAAAATGTATGCTAATGTGTTTCTCTAGACACGAACTTACACTCCCCATGCAGCGGGTGAGATTCTCGGATGGTAAGGCGTTTGGTAATACGTTTGACATTATATCAATTGGTAAGGCTTTCAAACGGTTCGTCGCTCCACTTTAATATCCAAACCGTGAACTATGGTGTCTATTGCCAAAGCTGCTCGGCGGAATTACCCCCGGAATACCTGGACTGACACTCGACATACCAGGATAGATGAAAATATTGACTTAGCCGTCCGAATTTCAAACAAGACGGTCACCTTCCCGCACCGTCTGAGACTCGCCATACCAATTCATCCGTGTATCTAACGTGCCCGTCACTAAAGTAGATACTAATTGGCTTCTCTGAACACGAAGTTATACTTACCTTACGGCGGGATAGCTTCTCGTAGTGTAATGTGTTCCGTAAAACGTTTAACTCTGTAGCAATAGGTAACGTTCCACAACGTCTTGACTCTGTACTTTCATATTCATACCTTGAATTGAGGTGTCGATTGCTAATACCGTCCAGCGCATTTGCTCCTGGAATATCAGGTTTGATTCTCGGAATCACAGGAGGGGAGAAGCTATTTACTTAGCCGGTCGACCATTAATGAAGGTGGAGACGTTCTCCAAAGATTTGACACTCGATCCTCTGTTTTATACATGAAATTTAGGTGACCGTCAATAAAATGCATACAAATTTATTTCTCAGAGCACGATTTTTTACTCTCGCTACAGACGATGTTGTTTCACGGAAGGGAAGATCTTCTGTGTAAGCTTCGACTTCATAGCAAGTGCTAACGTTCTCGAAGTGTTTCACGCTCGACATCAATATTCGTACCGTGAATTATGATGTCCATCGGTTATACTGCACAATGGATTGATTCCCGGAATGGACGGCATGTGCAACGTATAACAAAATATGTGAAACCATTGATTTAGGCGCTCGGTTCTTAAAGGAGATTGTATCGTTCTCGAACGCATTGATTCCGGATTTTCCTATTCATACATGCAATTATGTTGACCGTCTGCTAAAATATCTAGGAATTTGTTTTCATCAACACTAAGATAGGCAGTCGCTAGTTCGGTGTTGCTTCTAGGAGGATAAATTATTCGATAAAACGTTTGAATTTGTACCATTTGTAAACGTTCTCGTTAGGACGGACGCTCTACTTTAATATTCAAAATGTGATTTAAGTTGTCAATTGCCACTACTATTCAGCGGACTTTCTCGCGGATTACCTGGTTGCGTCCCCGGAATATCATTACAGTTGAAGCTATTGACTTAGCCGTTCGAGTCTCCAGGAAGGCGGTAACGATCCCGAAAACTTTGCCTCTCAAATCTGATATTTATACACAAACATGTGTTGTCGGCCCGCTAAAATGTATACTAATATGATTCCGCGAACATTAAGCAGGACACACGCTACAGCTGGTTAGGTACTCCGCAGATAAGGTATTCTTAAGAGGTATGACTTTATATACAGAATTGTAATGTTCTTTATCCGGTTGACTCCCTACCTCAATATTCATACCGTCAGTTAAGGTGTCAATTGCCAATACTATTCTGCGGATTTACTCCCGGTATATATGGTTTGCATTTTGGAATCGCAGTATAAGTGAAGCTATTGACTTTGCCGATCGACTCCCAAAGAAGGTTGTATCATTCTCTAAATGATTGACACTCAATCTTCTATATAATACATGAAATTATGGTGCGGGTCACTAAAATTAACAATAGTTTGATTCTCTGGACACGAAGTTATATTCTCGAAACAACGGGTTAGGAGTGCAAGGTATTCTTAAAACGTTTAACATTATAGGAAATAGTAACGTTCCCACACAGTTTGACGCTCTACTGAAATATTCACCTCGCGAATTAAGGTATATTGTGCCAATTCACGTCAGCGAATTTAGCCTCAGATTACCTGGTTTGACTCTCCGAATCACAGGATATGTGGAGCTATTGACGTATTTGATCGACTCTCGAAGAAGGTGGCAACGTTCTCGAACTGTTTGATACTCGATATACTAGTTCATACATGTAATTAAGGTTCCCTCACTCAATTGTATACCAGTGTGTTTCCCCAAACACGTAGCTATACTCTCGGTACGGCGGGCTAGCTTCTCGAACGGTAAGACCTTCGGTAATACGTTTGTCTCTATAGAAACAGGTAACGTTCACAAACGGTTTGATGATCTACTTTACCAATCGATCAGCCAATTAAGGTGTCTATTGGCAATACCCTTCCAGAAAGTTACCACCTTCTTTGAGATACGAACGGCTAAACCAATCACTTCACATATAGTTGTAATAGGGAGAGTCAATCCAGGTAATGATGGAGTAAATCCGCTAACTGCATTGCCAATGGTCACATCTATTCACGGTTTGAATGGTAAAGAAGAGCGTCAAATCGTCTGAGAGCATTGACAATTGGAATAAAGTCAAACACTTTACAGATGGCTTTACCTACGGAGAAGCTAACTCGCTGTTTCGAGAATATAACTTCGTGATCAGAGGAAGACGTTAGTTCTCACTTTCGTGGCGAGCACCTTAACATGTATGCATCAGAAGCTCGAGTGTCTAACCGGTGGGGAACGTTACCACCTTATGCGTGAGACGGACGGCTAAGTCAATAGCTTCACCTTTCCTATGATTTCGAGTGACGATCCATATATACCAGGATATAAGCCGCTGCAGAGTATTGGCCATATACACATTATTGCACTGTATAAAAGTTGAAGTACTGAGTCAAACCGATGTAGCGCTTTACCAATTTTATCCAGTCAAATTTTTTACGGAAAGCATTCCATGTAGTGAATCCAACCCGCTGTATCGAGAGTATAACACTGCGTTCAGTGGAACAATTTACTCTAAATATTAGTGACGGGCACCTTTATTTCATGTATGAATTCCAACGTCGAGTGCCAATCCGTTCGAGAACGTTTCCACATTGTATGCAATTCAAACGACTATGCCAATAGCTTCACCTATCCCATAACTCCGGGAGTGAAGACAGGTATTTCGCAAGTAAATCTGCTGTTCCGTATGGGCATTCGGCACTCAACTTCACGGTATAAATATTAAAGAACACAGTCAAACTGTTTGAGAAGGTTTGAAGTTCCTACAAAGTCAATCGTTTTACAGACGACCTTATCCTCCGAAAAACTGACGCGCTGTATGGATAGTACAACTTCGTCTTCAGAGAAAGAAATCAGTCTTCATTTCACTGACGAGCACCTCAATTTCATGTACGAATTCGAAGATCGATTGCCAAACCGTTCGAGAACGTTACAACCGTCTGTGAGAGTCTAACGGCTGAGCAAATATCTGCACATATCTTGTGATTCCGAAAGTTAAACAAGATATTACGTGAGCAAGACGTGCTGTGCAGTAATGGAAATGGGCACCTCAATTCACGGTTCGAATATAAAAGCAGGCCGTCAAGCCGTTGTGGAACATGACCTATTCGTGGAGGGTTGAACTTCTTACAGAATGCCTTTCACCCCGAAAAACTGACCCGCTGAATCGAGAGTATAACACCGTGTTCAAAGGTACGAACTAGTATACAGTCAAGTGACGAGCAGCTAAATTTTATGCATGAATTAAAAGATCAAGGGTCAAACCGTTCGAGTACGTTGTCACCTTCGGCAAGTGACCATAGCCTAACTTAATAGCTTCATCTATCCAGTGATTCGGAGGCACAATCCAAGTATTCCGCGAGACCATCAGCTGTGCATTATTGGCATCATACACCCTATTTAACGGTTCAAATATTAATGTCCCGAGATAAACCGCTATAGAACGATACTAGCTGGTTTAGAATGTAACTCTTTGCCGAAGGCCTTACCTTCCGTGAAGATAACACGCCGTATGGAGAGTATATCTTCGCCTTCAGAGAAGCCAAGTAGTGCCCATTTTAGCTATGGGCACCTTAACTTTATGTACGAATCAGACGACCGAAGGTCAAACCGTTCGGGAACGATGCCACATTCTGCAAGGGACGAAGTGCGAAGACAATAGCTTCCCCAAGCCTCCGATTCCGAGAGTCAAACAAGGTATTCCGGGAGTGACTCTGCTGAACAGTATAGCACAAGATACCCTACTTCACAACGTCAATATCAATGTTGAGAGTCACGCCGTGGACGAAACCTTTAGAGATGGCCTTAGCTTACGAGAACCTAACGCGCTGTATCGAGGGTACGTCCTCGTGTTCAGAGAAGCAAATTAATTTACTTTTCAGGGTCGGGCACCTTAATTTCATGTATGAGGATCGAGTGTCAAAATTTTAGAGAACCATACCACCTTCTTTGGGAGTGGAATGGCAAAGTCCATAGCTTCACGTATCATGTGATACGGAGAATCGAATCGTGTATACCGGGAGTAAATCGGTTGAAGAGTATTGTCATTAGACACGATATATCACGGTTTAAATATTAACGCTCAGAGCCAACCCGTTTGAGAACGTTACCAATAGGAGTAAAGTCAAATGGTTTACCGTATCCCTTGCCCTCCGAGGCCTATAGCATTATATCGAGAGTATAACTTCGAGTTCAGAGGATGAAATTTGTATACATTTTAGTGACCAGCACCTTATCTAGATATATGAATAAGAAGATGGATGTGTCAAACCGTTCGAGAACGTTACCATCTTCCTTCACAGACGAACGGCCCGGTCAATAGCTTCACCTGTGCCAAGATTCCATGAGTCAAATGAGGTACTCCGGGAGTAAATTCGCAAAACAGCTTTGCAATGGACACTTTAATTCACGGTATGAATATAAAGGTAGAATGTCAATCCGTCTGAGAACATTACCAGCTGATATAGAATCATTCTTGTTACCAAATGCATGACCTTCCATGAACCTGACCCGTTGCAGCCAGTGTCTTACTTACTGTTCACGGAAACAAGTCAGTAGACATTATAGAAGAAGCACACCTTATTTTCATGAATGAACAGCATTATCGACAGGAAAACCTTTCGAGAACGGTCCCACCAGCCTTTTGTGTCGATCGGTTAATTCAATAGCTTCACCTGACCTGTTATTCCGAGAGTCAAGTAAGTCATTTCTGGAGCATGTCCGCTGAATTATAAAGGCAAATGACACCATAATTCACGGTGTGAGTATTAAAGAATAAGTCAAACTGTCACAGACCATTATCAATAGGTATAGAGTCACTCTTTTTACCGAAGGACTTTCCTTCGGAGAATATAACTCGCTACATCGAGATAATAATTTCGAGTCCAGTGAAACAAAATTAGTATTCATTTTAGTGACGTGCACCTTAATTTCGTGTACCAATTAGAAGAGCGAGGGTCAAACCGTTCCACAACGTTACCACCTTCTTCGAGAACCGAACCTCTAGATCAATAGCTAAAACTATCCTGTGATTCCGATTGTCAAAGATGGTATTCCGGGAGCCAATACACCTTACACCACTGACAACGGACGGTGACAAATTCACGGAATGAATATTAAGATAGAGCGCCAAACCATTGTAGAACTTTACCTATTGATGTGATGACAAACTTTGTACAAAGAGCCTTATCTACCGTGAACCCAACCCGCAGCATTGAGAGCATAATTTTGTACTCAGAGATCACATTTTAGCAACGGGCACCATAATTTCATGTATGGATTCGAAAATCGAGAGGCAAACGCTTCGAGAACGTTACCACCATCTTTGAGATTCAAACGGCTAAGTTAATAGCATCATATATTCTGTGATTCAGAAAGTCATGCGCGATTATCCGGGATTAAATTTCCTGTAGAGTGTTGGTAATAGATACCTTAATTGGCGGATTGAATATTAAAATAGAGCGTTTCACGGCGTGAGATCGTTACAATTGCTACAAAGTCAAACATTTTTCCGAATGCATTACCGTCCGAGAAGCTAACGCCAATATCTTCACCTATCCTGTGACTCCATCAGACAAACCAGCTATTCCGCGCCTACACCGGCAGTACAGTATTGGAAATAGACACGCTATATCACGTTATCAATATTATGGAACAGTGTCAAACCGTTGTAGATCGTTACCTGTTGCTATACAGTCAACCTTTTTACCGAAGGCCTTACCTTTCGAAAGCCAATCCTGTTCTCTGTCTAGAGTATTACTTCGCGTTCAGGGAAGCAAATTAGTATATATTTTAGTGACGGCACCCTTAATTTCAAGTGTGAATGAGAAGGTCGAGTGTCAAACCGATCGAGAACATTACCAACATCCTTTGAAGCAGAACGGCTTTGTCAGTAGCATCACAAATCCTATGATTCCGAGAGTCATACCAGGTGTTCCAGGAATACATGCGCTGTATCGTACTGGCAATATACACCTTAATTCACGGTATGAAAAATTACGTACAGATGCACACCACGTAGAATGTTAAATATTGGCATGGAGTCCATATATTTACCGAAGACCTTGCCTTCCGAGATCCTATCCCGCTCCTTCGAGAGTGAATCGACGTGATCAGAGAGACAAATTAGTACACACTTTAGTGTCTGGGACCAAAATATCACTAATGAAATAGATGATCGAGAGTCAAAGCCTTTGAGATCGTTACCACCTTCTTTGTCGGTCGATCGGCAAAGTCAATAGCTTCTCCTATCCTGTTACGGCAGCCACGCCTGGCATTCCAGCAGTAAATCCCCTGCACAGTATTGACAATAGAATCTTTATTTCAAAGTATAGAGTCAAACTGCTTGAAAACGTTAAACATTCATATAAAGTCATATTCCTTTCCGGATTCCCTACCATTCGAGACCATGAACCGCTGGTATCGTGGGTACAACTTCGTGATCAGAGAACCGAATTAGTGGCCATTTTAGTAGACGGAAGCCTTAACTTCATGTAAGAACAAGGAGGACGATTGTCAAATAGTTCGAGATCGATACCACCTTCTTCTGGAGTCGAGCGTCTTAGTCAATATCTCCACGTATCCGGTCGTTCTGAGAGTCAAACCAGGTTCTCTGGGAGTAAATCCGCTGATCAGTATTGACAATAGACGCCTTAATACACGGTATGAATATTAATGTAGAAAGTCAAACCGACGGAGAACATTACGAGTACGCATAAAGTCATTCCTTTTACCGAATACCATACCTTCCGAGAACCTAACCCGCTCCAGCGAGTGTTCTGCATAATGTGCACATAAACAAATTAGTAATCACTTTAGTATGCGAACACCACATGTTTGTGTATAAATATCAACATCGAGAGTCGAAGCGTTCGAGAACGATACTATCTTCTGTGACAGACGAAAGGCTAAGTCAATAGCTTGATAAATCCTGAGATTCGGAGAGTCAAACCAGGTGTTCCGTGAGGAAGTCCCCTGAAGCGTTTTGCAAGAGACACCTCAATTCACGGCTTGAATACTACAGTATAGCGTCAAACCGTTTGCGAACGATTTCGAACGGTATAATGTCAACCTTTTTACCGATGGTATTTCCTTCGAGAACCCATCCGGCTGTAGAGATTGGCTTGCATATCTGTCACCGGAACAAATTAATAGACATTTTGGCAGACGGACAGCATATTTTCATGAATGGATAGGACTATCGGGGGTCAAACCGAGCGACGCTGTTACCACATTCTTCGAGAGTCCAACTGCTAAATCAATAAATACACATATCCTGTGATTCCGAGGGTCAGGCCACGTATTCCGGTAGTGAATCCACAGTGCCGTATTGCCAGTGGACACTTTAATTCACGACACGAATATTAAAGGGAATGTAAAATATTTGTCGAATTTTACCTATTGTTATAGCGTCAAATTTGATACCGAAGACCTTCCCCTCGTATATCCTAACCTGCTGAATCGATTGTCTAAATTCGTGTTCTGGGGAACAACCTATTATTGACTTTAGTGACGAGTACCTTTATTTCATGCCTGAATTAGAAGTATCGAGCCACAAACGGTTCGAGAACGTTAACACCTTCTATGAGAGTCGAACGGCTAGATAAATAGCTTCACCTATCCTACGATTCCGAGTGTCATATCAGGTATAGCTGCAGTAAATGCGCTGAACTGTATTGGCAATTGTCACCGTAATTCACGGTATGAACATTAAAGTGCAGCGTCATACAGTTGTACAACTTTACCTATTGGTATAGTGTCTATCTTTTCACTGAAGGCCGTACCTTCCCAGAAGCTGGCCCGCCATATTGAGAGTATAACATCGTGCATAGAGAAACACACTAGTATACATTGCAGTAGCGACATCTAAATTTCATGTACGAATTAGAAGGTCGAGCGTAAATCAGTTCGAGAACGTTACCACCTTCTCTGAGAAACGAATAGCTATGTCAATAGCTTCTAGAATCCTGTGATTTGGAGATGCAAACCAGATATTCTGAATGTAAATCCACTCAACAGTATGGGCAATAGACACCATAATTCGCGGTTTGAATATTAAAGCAGGTCCTCAAGCCGTTGTAGAGAAATACGTATGGGTGTAGGGTCAAACTTGACGCAGAATGCCTTTCCCTCCGAAAACGAACGTACTGTATCGAGAGTCTAACACCGTATTCACAGGTACGAAATAGTATACATTTTATTGACGAGGCCCTTCATTTTATGCACGCATTAGAAGATCGAGTGTCAAATCGTTCGAGAATGTTACCACCCTCTGTGAGTTCGAACATCTAGGTCAATCGCTTTACCAATCTTGTGATTCCGAGAGACAGACCACGATCTGAATATTACAGTAGGGCGTCCATCTGTTTGTGAACTTTACCAATTGTTATAATGTCAAACCTTTTAACGAAGACCTAACCTTCCGCGAAGCTCACCTGCTTCATCGAGTGTATAAATTCGTGTTCAGAGAACATACAGATACAGATACATTTTAATAACGGGCACCTTATTATCATATATGAGTCGAAAAATCATAAGAAAAGCCGTTCATGAACGTAGCCACGTTCTTTATGAGTCGAACAGCTAAGTTAACAGCATCACTTACCCTGCTATTCCAAGAGTCAAACCATGTAGTCCGCGTCTAAGACCGGAGTACAGCATTGGCATTAGACGCGCAATTTCACGGTATAAATATTAAACATCAGAGTCTAACCTTATAGAACGTTCCCATATGCTGCAAAGTCATACCATTTACCGAAGGCCTTACTATCCGAGAAGTTAACCCGCTGTTTCGAGATTATATCTTCGCGTTTAGAGAAGCAAACTAGAATACATTTTAGTGACTGTTGCATTAATTTTATGTTGAAATTAGAAGATCAACGGACGAACAGTTCTAGAAAGAAACCACCCTGTTTGAGGGTGGAGCGGATATGTCAATAGCTCCACCTATCCTGTGATACAGAAGGTCAATCCAGGTACACTGGGAATAAATCCGCTGTACAGTATCGGCTATAGACAGCTTACTTCACGGTATGAATATTAAAGCATATCATCAAACCGTCGCAGAACGTTACCTAATGCTATAGAGTCAAACTCTATGCCGAAGTGTTAAGGTACCCATCACTAAAATGTCTACTACTTGCTATCGCTGAACACAAAGTTATACCTTCGATGCAGCGGATTATGTGTTCTGGAGGTAAGGTATCAGTTAAAGAGTATGTCGTTAGGCCGATAGGTACCGTTCTCAAATGGTTTGCCGTTCTATTGAAATATTCGAACCGAGAATGAAGGTGTCTATTACCAATACCGTTTAGCCCATTTACTCAGGGAGTACTTGGTTTGACTTCGCAATTGCAGGATAGCTGAAGCTATTGATTTGTCCGTTTGGACCTCAAAGAAGGTGGTAACGTTCTCGAACGGTTTGACACTCGATCTTTTAATTAAAACATGAATATAAGGTGCCCGTCACTAAAATTTATACTAATGCGTTTATCTAAACACAAAGTTATAATATCGATACAGATGGTTAGGCATCTCGGAAGGTAAGGCCGTCGGTAAGTAGAATGGCTATATGCAAATTTTTAACGCTGTCAACCGTTTTGACGAGGCATTTTAAAATTCAAACCGTAAATTAGGTGTTTTATTGCCAACACTTATCACCTGATTTACTCCCAGAATACCTGATTTGGCACTCGAAATTACAGGATATGTGAGGCTACTGACATAGCCGCAGGAATATCAAAGACGGTGGTCACGTATCCCAACGGTTTGGCCAACGATATTCCATTTTATTCATGAAATTAAAATGTATAGTAATGGATTTCACTGAATATAGTAATGATTTTACTATGAGATATTCTCGGGACAGTGGGTTTCTTTCGTGGAATGATAGGCTTTCGGTAAACGGTTTTACTCTGTACCAATTCATAACGATTTCAAATGGAGTGACGTCCTACTTTAATATTAAAGCCGTGAATTAAGGTGTCTAAAGCTTATACTATTAAGCGGATTTACTCCAGGCATACCTGGTTGCGCTCTTGGAATTACAGTATAGATGAAGCTATTGACTTGGCCGCACGGTTCACAAGCAAGGCGGTAACGTTCCCGAACGCTTTTCCTCTCGATGCTGGTATTTATACACAAACATGTGATGTTCGTCCGCTCAAATGTCTCCTAATTTGTTTCCCTGCACACTATGCAGGACACTCGCTGAAGCGAGTTTGGTTCTTGGAAGGTATGGTGATCGGTGAAAGGAATGACCCTATGCGCACTGGTAATATTGTCTGTCGGTTTGGCACTATACATTATTATCTGTACCGGGAATGAAGTTGTCAATTGCCAATAAACTCCAACGTACTTACTCCCGGATTACGTGATATGACTCTCGGAATTACAGTATAGGTGAAGCAACAGACATAGTCGTCCGAATATCGAAGAAGGCGGAAACGTAATCGAATAGTTTGACATTCAATCTTCTTACTCATACATGAAAATAAGGTGTGCTTCTACTATAATGTCTTTTGACTTGTTTCCGTGATCAATAAGTAAAGCACTGGCTACAGCGGATTAGGTTCTCTTAAGGTAAGGTATTCGGTAGGAAGAATGACTTCATACGCATAGGTAATTTTCTCCAAGGGTTTAACTCATTACTTTAATATTCATACCGTGAGTTAAAGTGTCTATTGCAAAACTGATCTGCGGATTTACACCCGGAATACCTAATTTGACACATTTAATCATGGAATAGGTGATGCTATCGACTTGGCCATTCGTCTCTCAAAGAAGGTACTAACGTTATTTATCGGTTTGCCCCTCGATCTGCTAATTTATACATAAATTTAGTGTACCCGCCACTTAAATGTATACAAATTTGCTTCTCTGAATACGATGTAATGCTCTCGATGCAGCGGGTTATCTTCTCGGAAGGTCAGGCCGTTGGTAAAAAGTTTAACTCTACACCAATAATTATCGTTCAACAAGGGAATGCACCATTTGTCTCTCGGAATCATAGGATAGGTGAAGCTGTTGGCATAGCCGTTCGATTCTCAAAGTAGGTGGTACCGTTCTCGAACGGTTTGAATCACGACAATGTAATTCGTATATGGGCATAAGGTGTGCGACTGCTATAGGGTCTACTAATTTCATTCCGAGTACACTAAGCAAGACAATGGTGACAGCGGGATTGGTTGTTAGAAGGTAAGGTCATTGGTATAAAGTTTGACTCTATACCAATAGGTAACGTCCTGCATTGGATTCACTAGGTACTTTGTTATTCAAACCGTCAGTTATGGTGTCTATTTCTAATAGTGTATAATGTATTTACTTCCGGATTGACTGGTTATGCTCTCGGAATCACAAAATGTGTGGATCTATTAACTTAGCTGTTCGAATCTCAAAGAATGCGGTAATGTTCTCAAACGGATTGGCCCTCAATCTTCTAAATCATACATATAATTAATGCGCCCGATACTGAGTTGTATACTAAACTGCTTCTTTGAGCACGTAGCTACACTCTGGATACGGCGTGTTAGCTTCTCGGGCAGTGTGGCATTCGGTAATACGTTTGACTTTATACCAATTAGTAACGATGTCACACGTTTCGACGCACTACTTTACCATTGAAACCGTGAAGTGGGGTCTCAATAGCCAATAAATTTCAGCGGATTCAATTCCGGAATACCTCGTATGACTCTCGGTATCGCAGGATCGGTTAAGCTGTTGACTGCGCCGTTAGAATCTCAAATATGGTGGTATCGTTCTCAAAATGCTGGACCATCCATCTTATAATGAATACATGATGTTAAGTTGCCCGTCACTCCAATCAATACCAATTTCTGTCTCTGAACACGAAGTCATATTATTGATGACGCGGATGCTGTTCGCGGAAGGTAGCGCCATCGCTAAAACGGTTGACTTTATATCAATTGGTAACGTTATCATACGGTTTTGCGCTCTATTTTAATATTCAAACCGTTATCTCAGGTGTCTATTGCCTGTACTGTTCAGCCGATTTACTCCCGGAATACATTGTTTGATTCACGGAATCTCGGGACAGATAAAGCTATTCATTTAGCCGTTCGTCCCTCGCAGAAGGGGGCAACGTTCTCGAGCGGTTTGAGGCTCGATCTTCTAATTCGTACATGAAGTTAAGGTGCTTGTCACTGGAATGGTGACTTACTTCTTTCTCCGAACACGATGTTATACTCTTGATACAGCGAGTTATGTTCCCGGAAGGTATGGTCATCTGTAAAAAGTAGGACTATATACCAATTGACAATGATCTCCGACAGATTGACTATCTACTTTAACGTTCGTACTGCGAATTATGGTGTTAATTGTCTATATAATTCAGCGGATTTATTCCCAAAATTTGACTCTCGGAATCACAGGATAGGTGAAGCTATTGACTTAAATCTGCAACTTCTAAGGAAGGTGGTAACGTTCTCGCAAGGTTTGTCCTCGGTATTCCTATATATGCATGAAAATATTGTGTCCGTCTGCTAAACTTCCTACTAATTTGACCATGTGAAAACTGAGGGACATAATCGATAAGGCGGGTCTGCTTCTCGGAAGCTAATGCCTTCGGTAGAATATTTGCTTTACAGCAATATGTATCGAAGCACAGGTCTGCGACACTCTACTAAAAAATGTATACCGGAAAATAGAGTGTATGATGCCAATACTTTTCCGTCGATTTAATCCCGGTGTACATTGTTTGACTCTCGGAATCACTGGATAGGTCAAGCTATTGACTTAAGCGATCGTCTCACACAGAAGGTGGCAACGTTCCCGAACTCTTTGATCTTCGATCTTTTAATTTATTCATGAAGTTAAGATGCTCGTCACTAAAATGTACTATAATGTGCTCCCAAAACACGCAGCTATACTCTCGAAACGGCGAGTTAGATTCTTGGACGCTAAGGCCATCGGTACAGAGTTTGACATGCTACCAAACGGTATTATTGAATCTTGACTCACGATATGAATATTAATGAACAGAGTCAAACCGCTGGCGAACGTTACCAATTACTGTAGCGACATACTCCACAGCGGATACCTCACCTTTCGAGATAATAACCCGCTGTATCGTGGGTATAACTTCGGGTTCAGGGAAAGAAATTAGTGCACATTTTACCATGCGGACACCTTAATTCTATATATGAATTAGAAGATCAGGGGTCGAACGGTTCCAGATTGTTAGCACATCCTTTGAGTGTCGAACGGCTGAGTCAACAGCATCACCTGCAATTGCGATTCCGAGAGTCAAGCCTGGTATGTCAAGAGTAAATGTGCTGAACATTATTAGCAATAGACATCTTTATTCACGCCATGAATGTTAAAGTACAACGTCAATCCGTATGACAACGTTACATATTGGCATAGCGTCATTCTCTTTACCGTATACCTTACCTTCCGAGAACATAAGGCACTGCATCGTGGATTTAATATCCTCTTCAGGGAAACAAACGAATATACATTTTAGTGACCGCCGCCAGAAATTTATTTATGAGTAAGAAGATCGAGAGTCACCCATTTCGAGAACGTTATCATATTGTTTCGACGTCGAACGGCTGAGTCCAAGGCTTCAGCTGCAAATGTGTTTACGAGAGTCACACCAGGTATATCAGGAGTATATTCGCTGTATGCGGTTGGCATTTAACACCTTAATCCGCGGGTTGATTATTAAGTTAGAGCGTGTACCCGTTGCAGAACGTCACCAGATTGTATAGTGTCAAACGTTGTACATGACACTCCACACTCCGTGAACCTAACCCTCTGTCTCGACGGCATAAATTCGTGACCAGAGATACAAATGAGTATACATGTTTGTGACGGGCACCTTAATTACATGTATGAAATAGAAGATCTAGTGTCAAACCATTCGAAAATGTTACCACCTTTTATGAGTGTCGCATAGCTATTGCAATATCTCTACGTATCCTGTGATTTCAAGAGTCACACCAGCCATTCCGGGAGTAAATCCGCTGAACTGTGGATGCAATACCCAATTCACGATTTGATCTATAAAGTATAAAATTATACCGTCGGAGAACGTTAATAGTTGCTTTAGAGTCACACTCTGTGCCCCTGGCATGACGTTACAGGATGTCAACCCTTTGCATTCAAAGTGTAGCCTTGTGTTCAGAGAAACAAATAATTATGCATGTTTGTGATGGGCACCTTAATTGCATGTATGAATTAGGAGATCGAGTATCGAACCCTGCGAGAACGTTATCACCCTGTATATGGGTCGCAAGGCTCAGTCAATAGCTTCCCATAACGTGTGATACCGAGGGCCAAGCCAGGTATTCCGTTTGTAAGCGGGCTGAACAGCATTCACAAAGGACACCTTAATTCCCGGTATACATAAGAAGGTCGACAGACAAACCGTGGAAGATAAATAAAAGTTCATGTAAAGTCACCCATTTTACCGATTACCTTTCCTTCCGAAAACCGATCCCGCTGTAGCGAGTGCCTAGCGTAATGTTTACGGAAACACAATAGTAGACACTTTAGCAGACGCACACCTTATTTCCATGTATTAATAGCAAAATCGAGAGTCAGACCATTCAAGAACGTTACCATCTTCTTTTCTATCCGCGCAGCTGCATCAATAGCTTCACCTATCTTGTGATTCCGAGTGTCAAAGCAGGAATTCCGGGAAGAAATGCGCTGTACAGTATTGGCAATAGATACCCTAATTTGCGGATTGAATATTAAAATAGAGTGTTACACGGCGTGAGAACGTTACAATCGCTATAAAGTCAAACACTTTTCCGAATGCCTTAACGTCCGAGATGCTAGCCCAATGTATCGAGAGTATAGCTTCGTGCTTAGAGATACACAGTAGTATACAATTTAGTGATGGCACGTGAAATTCATGTATGAATGAGACTATCGAAATTCAAACCTTTCGGCATCGTTACCAATTGCTTCGAGTGTCTAACGGCTGCATCAATAGCTTCCCCTATACCCGATATTCCAAGAATGAAGCCTGGCATTTCAGGCGTAAAGCCGGTGAACGACATTGGCATTACACACCTTGATATGCGATTTGAATTTTAAAGTACAGAGTCAATTCATTGAAGACAATAACCAGTTGGTATAAAGTCATTCCCTTTCCCCATACACCTTACCATCCTATAACCTAACCTGCAGTATTGAGTATCGTACTAAGTGCTCACGGAAACAGATTAGTAAACTTTTTAGCAGAGGCACAGCTTTTTTCATGTGTGAATAACAAAATCCAGTGTCAAATCGTTGAACAATGTTACGACCCTTTTTGGGAGCCGAACGGCTAAGTCGAAAGCTGCATATATATCCTGTGATTCCAAAAGTGAAACCAAGTATTACGGAAGAAAATCCACAGTACAGTGTTGGCAATAGACACCTTAATTCACGGTATGAATATCAAAGCAGACCGCCAATCCGTTGCAGAACGTTACTCATCGGTATAGAGACAAACCTCATACCGAAAGTCTTACCTTTCTAGAAGGTAACCCGTCGTGTCGAGAGTATAACTTCGTGTTCAGAAAAAGACAACAGTATACCTTTGTGTGATTGACATCATAAGTTTATGCATGAATTACAAGATAGAGGGTCAAATCATTCCAAAACGATACCACCTTCCTTGACACAACTTAGTCAATAGCCCCACATGTCCTATGATTCCCAGAGTCAAGTCAGGTATACCGGGAGTAAATAGGCGAAACATTACTGTCCATAAACACTCTAATTCACGGTACCCGCATTAAGGTACAGTGCCAAACCGTTATAGCACGTTTCGAAATGGTATGGAGTACGTCCTTTTATCGATGGCCTTTCCTTCCGAGATGCTAACCCGCTCTATCGAAAGTATTATTTCGAGTTCAGTAAATCAAACTAGTAGACATTTAATTGACAGGCACCTTAGTTTCATGTATGTTTCTGACAATCGACATTCAATCCGTTGAAGAACATTAACAACTTCTTTATGATTCGAACGCCTGAGTCAAAAGCGTGGCCCATCCTGTGATTCGGAGTGTCAAACCAGATAATCCGAGAGTAAATCCACTGAAAAGTATTGGTGACAGGCACCTTTATTCACCGTATGAACCTTAAAATAAGGCGTCAAACCGTTTGAGAAGGATACCAACTGTTATAAAATCCAAATGTCGTACTGAAGGCCTTAGCCGGCGAAAAAAAACCGCCTGTATCGCAAGTAGATCTTCGTGTATAGAAAAACGCATTAGTATATATTATTGTGACGGCATCTTAATTTTGTGTACGAAATAGAAGATCGAGTATCAAACCTTTCGGGTTCGATACTACCTTCGGTTTGAACCGAACGGTTGAGTAAATAGCTTCACCTACCCTATGATTCCGCGAGTCAGTTGGGTTATTCCGGGAGTGAATTCGGTGAGCAGTATTGGCAAAAGACACCTTAGTTCACAGTATGAATATTAAAGTAGAGAGTCAATGTGTCGGAGGACATTACCAACTCGTATTAAGTCATTCTTCTTATGGAATACCTTTCCTTCCTGGAACCGAACCCGCTGCAGCGATTTTCTTCCTTAGTACAAACGGAAACAAATTATTAGACATTTTAGAAGATGGGCACAATAGTTTCGTGTATCAGTAGGAAGATCGAGGGTCGAGAACGTTTCCTCCTTCTGGGAGAGACGAAGGGCTATGTCAATAGTTTCACTTATTCTGTGATTCCGAAACTCAAGCCAGACATACCGAGAGATAATCAGCTGAACAGTATTGACATTAGACACCTTAATTCACGGTTTGAATATTGAAGTAGATCGGCAAACCGTTTGAGAGCGTTACCAATTGGCATAACGCAATATTCTTTCCCGGCAGCAATACCTTCTGAGATCATAACCCGCTCTATCGTGGGTATAACGTTGTGTTCATTAGTATACATTTTAGAAGAAGGACGCCTTATTGTCATGTATGAATAGAAAAATCGACAATCATAACGTTCGAGATCGATCCCAGCTTCTTTGAGGGTCGAGCGGCTAAGTGTATAGCTTCACCTATCCTGCTATTCCGATAGGCAAACCAGGTATGACGGGAGTCAATTTGCAGTACACTATTTGTCATGGATACCTTCATTCGCGGATTGAATATTAAAGTAGAGCGTGAAACCGTTTCAGAACGTCACCAGATGTTATAAAGGCAAACGTCCTACCGAAGGCAGTACCTTCCGCGGAACTGACCCGCTGCAACGATAGTATGAATTCGTGATCAGAGATACAAATTAGTATGCATGCTAGTAACCGGCACCTTAATTTGATGTATCAATTAGAAGATGTATTGCCAAACCATTCGAGCGTCTTATCACCTTGTTTGAGAGTCGAATACCTAGGTCAAAATCTTCAGCTATCCTGTTATTCCGAGCGGCAAATCAGATATTCCAAGAGTAAATTCGTAGAACAGCATTGGCAATAAACACCTCAGATCATTGCATAAATATTAAAGTACAAAGTCAATCCGCTGGAGAACGTTAACATTTGGTATAACGTCATACTCCTTACCAGACACCTTACCTTCCGAGAACATTAGCCGCAGTATAGAGGGTATAACTTCGGGTTCAGTGAGACCAATTAGTAGACGCTTTAGCAGACGGACACCTTAATTTCATGTATGAACTAGAAGATCGAATGCCATGCCGTTCGAGATCGTTACCATCTTTGAGAGTCGAACGGCTCAGTCAAAAGCTTCACCTATCCTGTTATTCCGAGTGTCAAACCAGGAATTCCGGGAGTAAATTCGCTGTACAGCATTGGCGATAGATACCTTAATTCGAGGGTTGAATATTGAAATCGATCGATACACCGTGTGAGAACGCAACAATTGATATAAAGTCAAACATTTTACCCAATGCCTTACCGTCCGTGAAGGTAACCAGCCGTATCGAGAGTACATCTTCATATTTAGAGAAACAAAATAGGATACAATTTAGTGACGGCACTTTAAATTCGTTTATGAATTAGAATATCGAGATTCAAAGGCAAGGAGAACGTTACCACCTTGTGTTAGAGAAGAATTGCTATATCAATAGCTTCACCTATCCTGCGATTCCGAAGTTAAAGCAGGTAATCCTGGTGTGAGTCAGCTTAACAGCTTTGGCTATAAGCACCTCAATTTACGATTTGAATATTAAAGTAGAGCGTCAAATCGTTTGAGATCGATACCAATTGGTATACTGTCAAATGATTACAGAAGGCGTTAACTTCTGCGAATCTCATCGGCTTCATCGAGAGATTGACTTCGTGTTCTGAGATAGAAACGAGTAATCATTTCAGCGACTGGCACCATAATTTCGAGTATGACATAGACGATCAAGAATCAAACGTTCCAGAGCTGTACCACGCTCGTCGAGAGTTGAACGGCTAAGACATTAGTTTCTGCTATCCTGTGATTCCGAAAGTTAAATCAGATATTCGGGTAGTAAGTGGAATTAGCAGTAGACGCCTTAAATCATGGATTAATATTGCAGTACCTCGTCAAACCGTTTGTGACCGTCACCAATTGGTGTAAAGTCAAACGTTATACTGAAGGCCTTGCCGTCCGCGAACCTGACCCGCTTCATCGAGAGTATAAATTTGTGTTCAGAGAAGCACATTAGTATGCATTTTAAAGATGGGCACCATAATCTCATGTATTATTTATAAGATCGAGGATCAAACCGTTCGAGAACGTTTCCACCATCTTTGAGAGACGAACAGCTAAGTCCACAGCTTGCCGCATTCCAATATTCGAAGAGGCAAACCATGTATTCCCGTAGTAAATGTCACTAATTTTGCAATCTAGCACACTGAGCAAGACACTAGCTTCAGCGGGTTGGTCTTCTCGGAAAGTATGGCCCTCGGTGAAAAGTTTGACTCTATACTAAAAGATGAAGCTCTATAACCGTCAGGCGCTCAACCTTCATATTCGTACCGTGAAATAAGCTGTCTGTTGCCAATACTGTCCACCGGTGTGCTCCCGAAATACCTGGTATGACTATCGGAATAAGAGGATAGGTGGAGCTATTATCTTGGCTGTTCGACTCTCACAGAAGTTAGTAACGTTCTCGAGAGGTTTGTCACTCGATCTACTAAGTCATATGTGAAATTTTGTTACTCGTCACTAAAATTTATACTATTTTGCTTCTCTGATCACGAAGTTATACTCTCGACACAGCGGGATATGTTCTCGGAAGATAATGCCTTCGGTAAAAAGTTTGACACTATACCAGCAGGTAAAGATTTACGACGGCTTGAAACTGTACTTTAATCTTCGTACCGTAAATTGGGGTGTCTATTGCAAATACTGTTCAGCGGACTTACTGCCGGAGTACCTAGCTTGACTCTCGGAATCACAGGCGAGGTGAAGCTATTGACTTAGCGACAGTGAAAAGTGGTTGACACGTTCCGAAATGTTTGGCTCTCAATCTTGAAATTCATACATGAAAGTAAGGTGTCGGTCTGCTGAAATGTCTTCTAATTTGCAACCGTGAACACTAGGCAAGGCACTTCGTCCAGCGGATTAGGTTCACGGAAGATAATGTATTCGGCTAAAAGAACGGCATTATTGCAACTGGTAATGTTCTCCGATGATTTGCTTCCCTACTTTAATACAGGTGGTGTGTAATAAGTTCTCTACGACCGATACTTTTCAGGGGATTTACGCCAGGAGTACCTTGTTTGGCTCTAGGAATCACATGATAGGTGAAGCTATTGGCTTAGCTGTGCGACTTTAAAATAAGGTGGTAATTTTCTCAAGCGGTTTGACACTCCATGTTCCTATATATACATGAAAATAAGATTTCCGCCTGCTAAACTGTCTATTCATTGCATCCTTTAAAAACTGGGCAAGACAATGAAGGTAAGGTGCTGGGTAAGAATAATGAATTTATACTAACTGGGAATGCTCTCTTACGGCTTGACTCTCTACTCTAATTTCGTACCGTGAATTAACGTGTGCATTGGCAATACTGTACAGCAGGTTTACTTCCTGAATACCTGGCTTAACTTTAGGAATAACTGGACAGCAGAAGGTATTATGTTAGCCGTTCGACTCTCAGCGAACGTGGTCAAGTACTGGAACGGTTTGACGCTCGCTCTTCTAATTGATGCACGAAATAACGGTAGTCGTTTCGGAAATATATAGCAATGTATATTAATTATGTATATTGTGTATATATATTGTGTTATGTATATTAATAATGCGTAATTATGTGTATAATTCTCTGGGCACGAAGTTATATTTCCGATGCAGCGGGTGAGGTTCGCGAAAGGTGAGCCTTTCGGTGAAATTGCTGAGTTTATGGCAATTGGTAGCGTTCTCAAACGGTTTGACGCAGTACCTTAATATTCCAACCGTGAACTAAGGAGTCAATTGACAATACTGTTCATTTGGCTTACGTCCGTAATACCTGGTTTGGCTCCCGATATCACCGAAGGGGTGAAGCTATTGACAAAGCCATCCGATTCTCAAAGATGGTGGTATCGTGCTCGAACGGTTTGACTCTCGATCTCCTAATGAAAACATGGAATTAAATTGCCTGTCACTCTATTGTAAACTAATTCGTTTCTATTATCACGAAGTTACACTCTCGTTACAGCGGGATACGTTCTCGGAAGGTGACATATTCTGTAAAGAGAATGACTTTAGAGCTATTGGAAACGTTCAACGCCGGTCTGACTCCCTCCTCTAATGCTCATACAGCGAACTTAGACGTCTATTGCCAATGCCGTACAGCGCATGTACTCCTAGAATGCCTGGTTTGTGCCACGGCATCGCTGAATAGGTGTAGATATTGACATAGCCGTTCGACTCTCATTGATGGTGTTACCGTTCTGGAACAGTTTGACCCTCTATCTTCGGATTCATACACGAAATTATGAAGCCCATCACTAAAATGTATACAAATGCCTTACTTTGAGCACGAAATAATACTCCCGCCCTATACGGTGGGATAGGTTCACGGGAAGTAAGGTTTCTGTAACATGTTTGACGCTATATCAATAGGTATCGTCCCACAGCGGTTTGAGGTCCAGCTTAATATTCAATCCCTGATTTAATGTGATTGTTTCCAATAATGTACGGGGCATTTACTCCAGGAGTTCCTGCCTTGACTATCGGAATC
This sequence comes from Lasioglossum baleicum, assembly GCF_051020765.1. Taxonomy (NCBI): domain Eukaryota; kingdom Metazoa; phylum Arthropoda; class Insecta; order Hymenoptera; family Halictidae; genus Lasioglossum; species Lasioglossum baleicum. The sequence goes on along the minus strand of NW_027469191.1, from coordinate 138,323 downwards.
CCTGGATATGTGATGCTATTAACTTGGCCGTTCGGCGCTCGAGGAAGGTAGGTATCGTCCTCGATCTGCTTAACCCTCGATCATTTAATACACACTTCAAATTAAGGGTACCGTCACTGAAATGTAAACTAATTTGCTTCCATGTACACGAAGTTATGCTCCTGACACAGCGGGTTAGGTTCACGGAAGGTAAGTTATTCTGTAAAACGGGTGACTTTATACAAACTGGTAATGTTCTCCGATGGTTTGACCCTCCACTTTAATATTCAAACCGTTGATTAAGGTGACCAGTGACAAAACTGTTCAGCGCATATGCAACCGGAATACCCGGTTTGACTTTCGATATGACAGGATAGGTGAAGCTATTGACTTAGTCGTTCGTCTCTCAGAGAAGGTGGCAACGTTCTCGAGGGGTTTGACACGCGGTCTTCTTATTAATACATGAAATTGAGGTGCGCGTCTGCTAAAATATCAACTAATTTGTTTCTCTGCACACAAAGTTACACCCACGTTACAGCAGTGTGTTTGCTCGGAACGTAAGTTATCCTGTATGAAGTATGATGTTATACAAATTTGTAACGTTCCGAAACGCCTCCACGCTCTACTTTAATTTAGCAACCGCGAAATAGGGTGCCCATTGCCATTACTGTACAGCGGATTTACTCCTGACATACCTGGATTGTTACTCGGAAGCACAAGGTGGGTGAAGCCATTGTCTTAAATGAGCGATTTTCAAAGAAGCTGATAACGTTCTGAAACGGTTTAACTTTGGATTATTCGATCCATACATGAAAATGAGGTGCCCGTCATCTAAAATGTCTACTAGTTCGTTGCTCTGAACCCGAAGAAAGAAAACCGCTACGGCCGCGTGCGTTCTCGGAATGTAAGGTATCGGTTAAAAGGAATGTCTTCATACCAATTGGTAATGTTCACCGTCAGCTGGACTCTCATCCATAATATTCGAACCTTGAATTACGGTGTCCGTTGCCTATATTGCTCAGCGCATTTACTCCTAGACAACGTGGTCTGATTCCCGCAATCACACGGTAGGTGACTTTTGACTTAGATTGGCGACTTTCAAAAAAGGTGGGATCGTTCGCCAACAGTTAGACTCACGATTTTGCTATTCATACACGGATAATATCTGTCCGACTGCCAAAATAACTCCTAATTTGTATTCCTGAATCCACGACACAACCGGTTGTGTCCTAGGAAGGAACGGTATCCGGTAAGGAGTATGACGTTATACCAAATGATGAAGCTCCACAGCGGTTTGACTCTGTGCACTAATATTCATACCGAGAGGTGAGATGTTTAGTGTCAGCAATATTCAGCGCATCTGCTCCTGGAATACCTGTTTGCCTCTCGGAATCCGAGGAGAGCTGGAGCTACTGACTGCAGCATCCGTCGGAGAAATGAATACTAACTCCTTTCTCTGAACACGAAGTTTTACTCTCACCGAAGCCGGTGTAATTCTCGGACGTTAAAGCCTTCTTTAAACGTTTGGTAAGCAATTGGTAACGCTCTCAAGCGGTTCGTCGCTCTACTTCTATATTCAAGCCGTGAATTAATGTGTCTACTGCCAAAACTGATCAGTGGACTTACTCCCGGAATACCTGGTCTGTCTTTCCGTATCACAGGAATGATGAAGCTATTGACATCGCCATTCGATTCTCAGAGAAGGTGGGAACATTCTCGAACGGTTTGACTCTCGATTTTTGTATGCGTACGTGAATATAGGGCTTCCGTCTGCTAAGACGCCTACTAATCTGTATCCGTGAACACTATGCTACTCATTCGGCGCAGCGGGTTAGGTTCTCGGAAGGTGTGGTAATTAGCGAAATGACAGACCTTATTGAAATTGCTAATATTCTCCAAAGGGTAATCTATGTACTTTAATCTTCATGCCGCGAGATTAGGAGCCTATTGCCAAAACTGTTCATCGGATTGACATCCGGAATATCTGGTTTGACTATCGAAATAACAAGATAGGTGAAGCTGTTGCCTCAGCTATTCGACTCTCAAAGATGGTAGGATCGTTTTCGTTGGGCGTCTCTCTCGATTAATCTGTTCATTCATGATAACAAGGTGTGCTTCTGCTATAATGTCTACTAATTTGTTTCCGTGAGCGTTGAGCATAACACTTGCGGCAGCGGCGAATGTCTTTGGGTGGCAAGGTATCCAGTAAAATATTGACATTATACCATTTGATAATGTTCTCCGGCGTATTCACCTTCCACTTTAACATTAAAATCGTGAATTAAGTTGCCGATTGCTAATACTGTCCAGCGGATTTACTCCCGGACGACCTGGTTTCCTTCTCGGAATCACTTGATAGGTGAATCAATTGACTTTGCCATTCGTCTCTCACAGAAGGTAGTAACGTCCTCGATCAGTTTGACCCTCGATCTTCTAATTCATGAATGAAATTATGGCGCACGTCACAGAAACGAAGACTGATATATTTCTCAGAACACGATGTTATACATTCGAAACGGCCGGTTAGCTTCTCCCAAAGTTAGGCGACCGGTAAAGTGTTTGACTTTATACCAATTGTCAGCGTTCTCAAACGCTTTGACGCTCTAAATTAATATTCCAACAGTGAAATATGCTCTCATTGGCTAATACTCTGCAGCGGACATGCTCTCCGTTTTCCCGGGTTGCCTCTCGGAATCACGGGATCGTTAAAGCTATTGATTTAGCCGTGCGATTCTCACAGAAGGTGCCAACGTTCGCGAATGGTTTGACATTCATCTCCTAAATCGTACACGAAATTACGGTGCGCGACACAAGGATGTATACTAATTTGCTTCACTGAACGCGAAGTTATACTTTCGATGCAATGGGTGATTTTCTCGGAGTGTAAGGCATTCTGTAAGAAGTTTAAACTTTCACGCATTGGTAACGCTCTCCGTCGGTTCGACTCTCTACATTAATATTCATGCCCTGAATGAAGGTGTCAGTTGCCAATGAACTTCAGCGTACTTATTCACAGATTATCTGATTTCACTCTCGAAATTACAGGATATGTGAAGCAATAGACTTATCCTTCCGACTGTCAAAGAGTGTGATAACGTTCTCGAACGATTTGACCCTCGATCTGCTAATTTATACATGAAGCTATGGTCCTAGTCACTAAAATGTATACTATATCGTAACTCTGAATACGGTGTTATACTCTCGATACAGGGGTCTGTTTTCCGGATGGTAAGGAATTCTGAAGGAAATTTACTCTTACACAAATATGGAACGTTGTACAACGGCTTGACGGCCTTCTTTAGTATTCATTCCGCGAATTTAGGAACATATTGCCAATACTGATCAGGGGACTTACTCCAGGAATAGCGGGCTTCAGTCTCGGAATCAGGATGGGTGATGCTGCTGGATCAGCCGTGCAACTCCCAAAGAAGGTGGAATCGATCTCGAGCGGCTTGACCCGCGATCTTCTAATTTAAGCATGAATTTATTGTGCCGTACCACGATTATATAGTAATGTGTTTCCCTAAACACGTTACTATACTCTCGTTACGGCTGGATAGCTTGTCGAAAAGTAAGGTATTAGGTAAAACGTTCGACATTATAGGAATTAGTAACGTTCTCACAAGGTGTGTCGCTCTATTTTAATATTCAGTCCGCGCATTAAGATGTCTATTGGCAATACTGTTCAGCGAAGTTGCACCAGTAATACATCGTTTGGCTTTCTGAATCGCTGGATAGGTGAAGATATTGACTTACCCATACGACTCTCGTAGAGTGTGGTAACTTTCGTAAATGGTTTTACACACCCTTTCAATATTCAAGCCGTGAATGAATGTGTTTATTACCAATACCGTTCAGCGGATTTACTGCCGGAGTACCTGGCTTGTCTCTCGGAATCGCAGGATTGGTGAACCTATTGACTTAGACACTTGGCTCTCCTGAGCGGATCGAGCCTCGATCTATAATTCATGCAGGTAATTAAGGTGTTTGTCAGTAAATGTATACCAGTTCGTAAAATTGAAGAACGTGTTATACTCCCGATACAGCGAATTAGTTTTTTGGAGGGTACTGCAATCTGTAAGGAGTTTGAACTTACATATATAGGTAATGCTCTACAGCGGCTTGATGCTGAAGTTTACTATTCAACCCGTGAATTAAGGTGTCTATTGGCAATACTGTGTAGCAGATTTACTCCAGGAATACCTGGTTTGATTCTCCGAATCACTGGATAGGTGAATCTGTACACATAGCCGTTCGTCCTCACACAAGATGGAAACGTTCCCGCGCGGTTTGAAACTTCGGTCTTCTTTTCATACATGAAACTAAATTGCACAGCACTCAAACGTATACTACTTTGTTTCTCGTAACACGAAGTCATACTCTCGATGCAACGCGTTAGCATCTCGGAAGGTTAGGCCTTGTCTATAGACTTGGACTCTATATCAATGCGTTACGTCCTGCAAAGGTTTGACTCAGAACATTAATATTTATACCATGAAATAGGGTGTACGATGCCAATAATGTACAGCGGATGTACTCCTGGAATTCTTGCTTTGGCGTTCGGAATCACACGACAGGTGAAACACTTGACTTAGTCGTTCGACTCGCAACAATGCTGGTAACGGTCCCGTACCGTATTTCATACATGAAATTACGGTGTCCGTCTATAAAATGTCTACTTATATTTATGCATGAACACGAAGCAGAGCACCCAGTATAGAGGGTTGGTTTGTTCTGATGGTAGGTCGTTCGATATAATCTTTGACTCTATAAGAATAGGTACCATTATACAATGCTTTGACTCCGAACTTTAATATTCATACTGTGAATTGCGGTGTCGTATGCTAATACTGTACCGCGGAATTACACCCTGAATACCTGGATTGACTTTCGGAATCTCAGAATAGGTAACGCTAGTGACTTAGCCGTTCGTCTTTAACAGAAGGTCGCAAGCTTATCGTGCGGTTTGATCCTCGATCATTCAATTCATACATGAAGTTGGGGTGCCCTTCGCTGAAATGAATACTAATTATTTTCTGTCAACACGACCTTATTCTCTAGATGAAGCCGGTGAGGTTCGCAGAAGGTAAGGCCTCTCGAACGGTTTCACGCTCTACTTCAACATTCAAGCCGTGAATTATGATGTCTACTTCAATGCTGTTCAGCTTATTTACTTCCTGTGTAGTTGGCTTGAGTCTCTGCTATTGACTTAGCTGTGCGGCTCGCAAAAAAGGTGGTAACGCTCTGCATCGGTTTGACTCTCGATCTTCATATTCATACATGAATTTAAGGTGCCCGTCACTAAAATGTATTGTAATCTGTTCCTCTGAAAACGATGTCATACTCTCGATATAACGCGTTAGGCTTTCGGAGGGTAAGGGATTCAGTAAAACGGTTATCTCTATTCCAATTGGCAACGTTCGCAAACGGATTGTCTCTGTACCATAACATTACACCATGACATAGGGTGTCTAAAGCCAATTCTGTGCAACGGATTTACTCCAGGAATACATGGCTAGACTCTTGGAATTTTGTAATAGGTGATGCTATTGACTTAGCCCCCCGTCTCCCAATGAACGTAGTAACGTTCTCGAAGCGTTTTACACTCGATCTTCGAATTCATATATAAAAATAAGGTATGCCTCTGCTATAATGTCTACCAATTCGTTCGTGCAAACCCAAAACAAGACAGTCCCTACGGCGGCTTGCGTCTGGGAATGTAATGTAAGGTTAAAAAGAATGACTTTCAACTAATTGGTAATGTTCTCCGACGGTTTGACTCTCAACCTTAATATTCATGCTGTGAATTACGGTTTCTGTTGCCAATATTGTTTCGCGTATTCATGCCTAAAATACGTGGTTTGATTTTTGCAATCCGTAGGAGAAGCTATTGTCTTAGGTGTGGGGCATTCAAAGAAGGTGGAATCTTTCTGCAACGGTTTTACAATCGATCTTGCTATTCATACATGGAACAAAACTGTTCGACTGCTAAAAATCTAATGATTGGTCTCACAGGCACAAAGCATACTCGATACAGTGCGTTACGTTCTAGGAAGGTAAGGTATTCGTTAAATAGTATGACTTTATAAATATGGTTATGTTCTCCAACGAATTTACTGTCTACTTTAGTATTCAAACCGTGAATTAACGTGTCTATTTCAAATACTGTTCAGCTGAATTAATCCTGGAACGCCATGCTTGACTCTCGGAATCACGACTCTAGGTGAAACTATTGACGCAGCAATTCGGCTCTCGCTGAAGCTGGAAACGAGCTCGAACGCTTTGACACTCGATCCTCTCATTCATGGACGAAATTAACGAGCTCGTCACGAAAATGTTTATATATGTTTATATATTCAGTGAACTTGATGATATACCGACGATACTGCGGGGACATATTCGCGGAAAGTAAGGTATCCGTTAAAGTGTTATATGTTATAACAGTTAGTAGCATTTTTAAACGGTTTGACGCTCTACTTTAATATTCATACCGAGAATATTAAAGTGTCAATTGCCAATAATGTTCAGCGGTTTTACACCTCGAATTCCAGGCTTGACTCACGGAAGCACAACTATAGTTGTTGTTATTGACTCAGCCGATCAACTCTCAAAGAAGGTGGTAATGATCTCGTACGGTTTGACGCTCGATCTTCTAATTCATATATCATAATAAGGTATGCCTCTGCTATAATGTCTACTAGATTGGTTCCGTGAGCAGGAAGCATGACACTCGCTAAGGCGCGTTATGATCTAGGAAGGTATCGTATTCAGTAATAGGAAAGACACTATACCAATTTATTGGCCTTCTACTTTAATATTCATACCCTAAATGGAGGTGTCTATTTCCAATACTGGACAGCGGATTCAGTCCTGAAATAACTGATTTGGCTCTCTGAATCACAGAGTAGGTGAAGCTATTGACATGACCTTTCGACTCTCGAAGACGGTAGTATCCTGGGGCGAACGGTTTGACCGCCGATCTTCAAATACATACATCAAATTAAGCTTCCCGTCCCTCTTGTGTATACCAATATGTTTCTTTGGCCAGACAGTTATACGCCCGATACAGCGGGTTAGCCTCTAGGAGGATATGGCCGCCCGTAAAATGTTCGACTCGATACCAGAAAGTAACGTTCTACTACGGTTTGACTAGGTACTTTAATACTCGTACAGTGAATTAAGGTGTCTATTGCCAATAATGTTCTGCGCATTTACTTCCGGAATACCTGGTTTGACTCTCGGTATCGTGGGATATTTGGAGCCATTGACATATACGTTCGACTATCTAAGAGGGTCGTAATGTCCTCCATCGGTTTGAATCTGGATATTCCTATTCACACACGAAATTAAAGTGCGCGGCACTATTAGAAATAGTAGCTTGCTTCTCTGAACACCAGTTTAGACTATCGATGCAGCGGCTTAGGTTCTCGGAAGGTATTGTCCTTGGTAAAACGTTTGACTTCATATCATCTGGTAACGTTCACACACTGTTTGGTGCTCTGCACTAATATTCATACCGTGAGGAAAGGTGTCTCTAACCGACACTGCGCTGGGAATTTACTCTTGGAGTGCCTGGTTAGATTCTCGGAATCATAGGACAGGTAATGCTATTGACGATGGTCTGCGACTACCAAGGAAGGTGGTATCCTCCTCCGCCGATCTGACTCCCGATCATGCTAATCTTACAAGGAAATGAGGTGTCGTCTGATAAAGTATGTACCAATTTGTTTCCGCGAAAAGTCCGCGAAACACTTCTTACACCCATCTAGGCATCCCGGAAGGCGGGGCCACCAGTAAAAGTTTGACTCTATACGAATAGGTATTGTTCTCACATGGCTCGACGCTGTATTTTAATATTCAACCCGCGAATAAAGGCGACTAATGCCAAAACCGTTTCGCGGATTACTCCCAGTACACCTGGTTTGACTTTCGGAATCTCAGGATAGGTGAAGCTATTCATTTGGCCGTTCGTCGCTCACAGAATGTGGTAACGTTCTCAAACGGTTTGAGCCTCGATGTTCTAATACATGCATGAACTTGCGGTGCCGGCACAGAAATCAACACTGACTTCTTTTTCTGAATACGATGTTCTATTCTCGATGAAGCGGCTTATATTCGCGGAAGGTAAGGCCTTCGGTAAAAAGTTTGACTCTATAGCAATTGGAATCGTTGTACATCGGCTAGACCCTGTTCATTAATATTCGGTGCATATGATAAGGTACCTATAGCCATTACTGTTCTGCGAATTTACACCAGGAATACCTTGTTTGACTCTCGGAGACACTGGATGGGTGATGCCATTGACGTACGTCTGCGAATCTCAAGAAACGTGGTAACGTTCTTACATCGTATGAATCCTGATCTTACTATTCGTAAATGATATTAAGGTGCATGTCGCTAAAACGTTCATCAATTTGTTCCTCTTAACACGACCCTCGGTACAGGGGGTTTGGCTTTCGGAGAGTTCGGTCCTCAGCGTAACGTTTCATTTTATACCAAATGGTAATACTCTGAAAAAGTTTTACTCTCTACTTTAGTATTCATGCCAGTATTCTATTACCAATACTGCTCAGCGGATTTACCCCTGGAATACCAGGCTTGCCGCTTGGAATCACAACCTTGGGTGATGCCGTTGACTCAGACGTTCGACTCTCTAAGAAGGTGTTAACGTTCTTAGACTGTTACGCCCTCGATCGTCTAATTCATACATGAAATAAAGGTTCCAGTCACTGAAATGTGCACACATTTGTTTCTCCGATCATGAAGTTATACCCAAGACTCAGCGGGTTTGGTTCGCGCACGGTTCGGCATTCGATAAAATGTTTGGCTTTATACAAATTGGTAACGTTCTCCAACGGTGTGAAGCTCTATTTTAATGTTCAGACGATGATATATGGTGCGTATTGCCAATACTCTTCAGCGAAAGTAATCCCGGAATATCTGGTATGACTGTCCTCATCACAGGATGGGTGAAGTTACTGACTTAGCCGTTCGACTCTCAAAGAGGGTGGTAACTTTCTCGAAAGTTGTGTGCCTCGATTTCTTATTTCGTACATGAAATTAAGGTGCGCGTGAGTAAAATGCATATTACCTTGCATCTCTGAACACGAAGTTATTCTTTCGATACAGTGGATTTGCTTTTCGTGATGTAAGACCTTCGGTTAGAGTTTGAATCCATACGAATATGTATCGTTCTACAATGGTTAGAATCTGTAATATAATATTCAGACCGAAAATTAAGGCATCTATTGCCAATTATCTTCAGCAGATTTACCCTCGTATTGCCTGGTCTGTGAATCGGAATAACGGGATCGGTGAAGGTACTCACATAGCTGTGAGACAATAAAAGAGGGTGGTACCATTCTCGATCTGTTTGAACATCGATATTCTAATTCATACATGAATGTAAAGTGCCGGCATTGAAATATATACTAATGGGTTTCTCTGAACAGGAAGTTGTACTCTCGACACGGTGGGTTAGCTTCTCGGGCGGTAATGCTTTCGGGAAAATGTTTGACTTTAAAGGAATTGGTAATGTTCTCACACGGTTTGACGCTCTACATTAACATTAGAACCGAGAATTAATGTGTCCACCTCCAACAGGTTTCAGCTGATATTATCGCGGAATGCCTGGTTTGACTCTCGGAATCTCGGGATATGAGAAGCTATTTACATAGCCGTACGAAACTCAAAGAAGGTGGTAACTTTCTCGAACGGATTGTATTTTGGTTTAGTAATTCATACATGGAACCGTGGTGGCCATCACTAATATGTATACATATGTGTTTCTTTCGACGCGAAGTATTACTCTCGATACGGAGGGGTAGCTTCTCGGAAGGGAAAGCTTTCGGTAACAGGTTTGACGCTATGCGAGTATGTAACGATCTTCAAGTGTTTGACTGAAAAATACAAATAAAAAATACTTTTCAGTGATTTTACTGCCAGAATACGTCGTTTGACCATCGGAATCACAGGTTATGTGTAGCTATTGACTTAGCCGATAGACTCATACTGAAGGTAGTAACGTTCTTGAACGGTTGGCTCTTCGATCTTCTGATCTACACATGACGTTCAGGTGACCGATAGTGAAATGAATGCTAATTTCGTTTTTTAAACACGAACTTATACTCTCGCTGAAGCCCGTGGGTATCGCGGATGGTTAGTTCTCCTGTAAAACGATAGAAATTATGGCTTCTGGTAATCGTCTCAAACGGCGTGACGCTATATTTTAATATTGAAGCCGTGGTTCAAGATGTCTGTTGACAATACTGTTCAGCGGATTTACACCCGAAATACCTGGTTTAACTCTCCGAATCAAAGGATAGGCGAAGCGATTGGCTGAGCCTTTCAACTCGCATAGACGGCGGTCACGTTCGTTAACGGTTTGACCCCCGATCTTCTAATTCGTGAATGGAATTATGGTGCTCGTCACCACACTGTGCTCTAATTTGCTGCTCTGAACACGAACTTATACCCCGGATAAACAGCGTTCGCGTCTCGGAAGGTTAGATGTTCTGTAAAACGTATAACTTTATACAATTCGATAACGCTCTACAACGATATGACGGTCTGTTTTAATATTCATTCCCAGAACTAAGGTGTTTATTGCCAAAACTGTTCTGCGGATTTACTCCAAGAATACATGGCTAGACTCTTGGAATTTTGGAATAGGTGAAGCTATTGACTTAGCCGCCCGTCTCTCAGTGAACGTGGTAACGTTCTCGAATCGTTTAACACTCGATCCTCTAATTCATAAATCAATGTAAGGTATGCCTCTGCTATAATGTCTAGTAATTCGTTCCTGAAAACCCAAAACAAGACAATCCCTACGGCGGCTTGCGTTCTCGGAATGTGTGGTACAGGTTAAAAAGTATGACCTTCTACCAATTGGTAATGTTCTCCGACGGTTTGAATATCAACTTTAATACTCATGCCGTGAAATACGATATCTATTGCCAATGCTGTACAGCGGATGGGATCCTAGAACGCCTGGTTTGACGTTCGGTATCACCGGATAATTGGAGTTATTGTCAGAGCTGTGCCACTCTCAAAAAATGTTGCTTCGCTCAAGAACGGTTTGCCCTCGATATTCCTATATATGCATGAAAATAATTTGTCCGTCTGCTAAAATATCTAACAATTTTATTACGTGAAAACTAAGGAACTCAATCGCTGCATTGGTTTGGTTTCTCGGAAGGTAAGGAATTGGGAAAAGAGAATGACTTTATTCCAATTGGTAACATTCTCCGACAGTTGGACTCCCTACACTGATATTCATACCGTGACGGAAGGTGTCAATTTCTAATACTGTTTAGTGGATTTAATCCCGGATCGCCTTGTTTGACTCCCGGAATCACAGGATGGATGAAGCTATTGACATAGCCGTTCGGCCGTCAAAGATGGTGGGAACGTTCTCAAACGGTTTGATTCCCGATTATTGTATTCATTCATGAAAATAAGGTGTCCGCCTGTTAAAATGTCTACTAATTTGTTTCAGTGTGGACTAAGCATGACACTCGCTACAGCGTGTTAGGTCCTTTGAACGCAAGGTATCCGGTAAACAGTATGACGTTATAATAATTGGTTACGATCTCCAACGGATTAACTCTCTACTTTGTTATTCATGCCGACAATTAAGATGTTTTTTGCCAACACTGTTCAGCGGATTAACACCTCGAATTCCAGGCATGACTCCCGGTATCACATGATAGGTGATGCTATTGGCTTAGCCGTTCTACTCCCAAAAAAGTTGGTAACGTTCTCGATCGGTTTGACACTCGATCTTCTTATTTGCAGATGAAATTCAGGGTGCTGTCACTAATATGTATACCAATTTGCTTCCTTGGTCGCGAAGTTATACTCTAGGTACATCGCGATAGGCTCTCGCAAAGTAAGGCCTTCAGTAAAGTGGATGACTGTATAACAATAGATATCGGTCTACAATGGATTGACACTGTTCCTTAATATTGATAACGTGGTATGTCTTGTCTAATTCTAATACTGTACTGCGGGTTTAGTCGCGGAATACCTGGTTTGTCTCTCGGAATCACAGGATAGGTGAAGCTATTGGCGTAGCTCTGCGACTCCCAAAAATGCTTGTTACATTCTCGTACGGTTTCATACTCGATCTTCTAACTCGTACATGAAATTAAGGTGTCTGTAGCTAAAATGTATACTAATTTGTTCCTATGAGCACCACAATATACTCTCGTCACAGCGCGAAATGACTTCGGATGGAAAGGTCTTGAGTAAAGCGTTTGACATTATAGGAATTGGTAGCAGTCTCAAACGGATTTACTCTCTACCTTAATATACATACGGTGAATTACTGCGTCAATGCCAATACTGTTCAGCGGAATTACTCCCAGATTACCCGGTTTGGCTTTCAGAATCACGGGGTAGGTGATGCTATTGAAGCAGCCATTCGACAATCATAAAATGTGGTAACGGTCTCGAACGGTTCGACCCTCGATCTTCTAATCCATACTGAAATTATGGTCCCCGTCACTAAAATAGTTCTAATGCGTTTCCCTGATCACGTAGGTCGGTAGGGCGGATTGGCATCTCTGTCGGTAAGGGATACGGTAAAACGTTTGACCTTATAGCAATTAGTAACGTTCTCAAACGACTTGATGCTCTATTTTAATATACAAACCATGAATTAAGGAGTCTATTACCAATAATTTTCAGCGGATTTACTGCCAGAATACCTGGATTGACTCCCGAAATCGCAGGAAACGTGAAACTAATGACTTAGCCGTTCATCTCTCAGACAAGGTTGCAACCATCAAGATTGGTATAAACCTCGATCTTCTAATTTATACTCGAAATTATGGTGCTTGTCTCTAAAATGTATAATGGTTCGTTCTTCAGAACGCAGTGTTATACACTCGATACAGGGGCTCAGGTTTACGAAGGGTAAGGCGTTGTGTAAGAAATTTAACCCGACACGAATATGGAATGTTCTACATCGGTTGGACGGCCTGCTTTAATTTTCAATCCATGAATTGAGATATCTGTTCCTAATAATGTATAGCGAATTAGCATCCGGTATATCTGGTTTTACTTTAGGAATCAGAAGATACTGTGAAGCTATTGACTTGGCCGTTCATCACTCAAAGAAGGTGGCAACGTTCTCGAGCGGTTTGATCCTCGATCTACTAATTCGTACATGATATTACGGTGCCGACAGAGATATAAATACTAATTTCATTCTCTGAACACGAACATATACTCTCTATGATGGCAGTGTTATTCGTGAAAGATGCGGCCATCGTCAAAATGTTTGTCTTCATATGAATTTGGAACGCTCTCAAATGGTTTAACGCTCTACTGTAATATTAAATCCCAGAATTAAGGAGTCTGTTGCCATAATTTTTCAGCGTTCGTACTCCGGGATTACCTTATTTGACTCTCGAAATCACAGGATATGTGAGGATATTGACTTAGCCATCCTCATAGAGGGAGATAACGTCCGCGAACGATTTGACCACCGGTATTCTAGTTCATACATGAATATGAGGTGCTGTCACTCAAATGTGTACTAATTTGATTCTCCTATCACAAACTTATACTCTCGCTGAAATCGGTGAGATTCGTGGAAGGTTAAGTCTCCGGTAATACGCTTGAAATTATAGTAGTTGGTGACGTTCTCAAACGGTGTGACGCTCCATTGGTATTGAAACCGTAGTTTAAGGTGTACATTGCCTATTCCGATCTGCGGATTTACTTCTGGAATACCTGGTTAGCTTATCCCAAGCACAGGATTGGTGAAGCTATTGACTAAGCCGTTCGGCTCCCACGGAAGGTGGCAACGTTCTCCAGCGGTTTGATCCTCGATCTTGTATTTCATGCACGAATTTATGGTGTCCCTCTCTAAAATGTATACTAATGTGTTTCTCTGGACTCCAAGTTATACTCTCGTAACAGTGGATGTTGTCTCTCGGAAGGGAATATCTTTTGTGTAAGCTTCGACATCATAGCAATTGATCACGATCACGAAGGGTTTCACTCTCGACATTAATACTCAAACCGTGATTTAAGTTGTCTATTGCCAATACAGTTCAGCGGATATGCTCCCATATTACCTGGTATGACTCTCGGAATCACTGGATTGGTGAAGCTATTGACCTAGCCTTTCGACACTCAAAGAAGGTGGTAACGTTCTTGAACGGTTTGGCTCTCGACCATCTAATTCATGCATCAATTCAAGGTGCTCGTAACTAAAACGTATGCTAGTTCGTACCTCTGAACACATCGTTATTCTCCCGATGCAGCGTATCGGTTCTTCGGTGAGTAAGGCATTCTGTATGAAGTTTGGCCCTACACGAATAGGCAATATTCTACAACGGCTTGACTCCCTGATTTACTACTCAAGCCGTGAATAAAGGTGACAATTTCCAACGCTCATCATCGGATTTCCTCTCGGGTTATCAGTTTTTACTCTCGGAATCGCAGGATATGTGGAGCTATTGACTTGTCCGTTCGACTCTCAAAGAGGGTGGTAACGTTCTCGAACGGTTTGGCGCTCCACTTTAATATTCATACCGTGGATTATGGTGTCTATTGCCAATACAGTCCAAGGAATTTACACGCGGAATAACTGAACTGACTCTCGGAATTATAGCATGGGCGAAGCTATTGACTCAGACGTTCGGTTCTCAACGAGTGTGGTATCAATTCCGAAAGGTTTGGCCATCGATCTTCAAATTCATACATGAAATATGCCAATCACTAAAATGTATACTAGTTTGCTCATCTGGACACGAAGATATAATATTATTAGAGCGGCTTAGCTTCTTTGACGGCAATGCCTCTGCTATAAAGTTTGTCTCCATATCAATACAAACGTCCTACAGAGGATTGTCCTTGGCCTTTAATGGTTATACCATGAAATATGGTGTACGATGCTAGTACTGTACAGCGGAATTACTCTCGGGACTGTTGCATTGACTTTCGGAATCACAGGATAGCTGAAGCTATTGACGGAGACGTTCGAATCTCAGGGAAGGTGGTAACGTTGTAGAACTGTTTGACCACCGAACCTCCACTTCATTCATGAATTTAAGGTGCCCGTCACTGAAACGGAGACTAATTTCTTTCTTTGGGCACGAAGTTATACTCTGGATGAAGCCTGTCATGTTCGCGGAAGATAAGGCCTTCGGTAATACTCACTTTATGCCAATTGGTGTGGCTCACAAACGTTTTGACGCCCTACTATAATATTCAAACTGTGAATTAAGGTGTCTACTGCCAAAAATATTCCGCGAACTTTCTCCCGGAATACCTGGTTCGATTCTCCAAACCACTGGGTAGTTGAACCTATTGACTTAGACCTTCGTCTCCCACAGATATTGGCAACGTTCTTGAGCGGTTTGGCCATGAATCTTATGATTCATACACGAAGTCATGGTGCCCGTCTCTAATATTTACACCAATTTATCCCTCTGAGCACGATGTTATACTCTGGACCCATCGGGTCAGTTTTTCGGAGGGTAAGGCATTCTATAAGAAATTTGACCCTACAAGAGTGCCTAATGTTCTACAACGCCATGACCGCCTGCAACATTATTCAAACCGGTAATTAAGGAGCCAATTGCCAATACCCGTCAGTGGATTTACTTTCGGATTGCCTGGTTTTACACTCGGAAACACAGGATAGATGGGTCTATTTACTTTTCCGTTCGGCCCTCAATGGAGGTGGTTACGTTCTCGATCGGTTTAACGATCGATATACTAACTGATACACGAATTTACGGTGCCGTCGCTAAAATGTATATTAATGTGTTTCTCTGAACACGAATATATACTCACGATACGGCGGTCTATCTTCGCGGACGGTAATGCTGTCGGTAAAAGTTTGACTTTATAGCAACTGGTAACGTTTTCAAACGGGGTGAGACTCTATTATAATATTCAACCCGTGGAGTAAGGTGTCTATTTCCAATACTCTTCAGTGGATTTACTCTCGGATTACCTGGTTTGAATCTCCGAATCACTGGATATGTGAAGATAATGACTTAGCCCTTGGACTCTCAAGGAATGTGATAATGTTGTAGAAGGGAGTGACCCTCGACTTTCTAATTCATCCGTAAAGATAATGTTCCCGTCTCCAAAATGTGTACTAATTTGCTTGTCTGACCCCGAAGTCATACCCTCGAAAAAGCGGGTCTGCTTCTCGGAAGGTAAGGCCTTCGGTGAATCCTTAGACTATATGCCAATAGGTAACTTGTCACAACTGTGTGGCACTGAACTTTAATACTCATGCCGTGAATTAAGGTACCTATTGCCAATACTATCCAGCGGATTTACTCCTGGAATGCCAGGCTTGACTCTCGGAATCACAAGTATATGTGCAGCTGTTGACTTAACCGTTGAACTCTCGATGAAGCTGGTAACCCTTCTCGAACGGCTTGACGCTAGAGATTCTTCTTGATACATGAAATTAACGTGCTCGTCTGATAAAATGTCTACTAATTCGTTCCCATGAACCCAAAACAAGACAAAAGATTACGGCGGCTTGCGTTCTCGGAATGTAAGGTATAGGTTAAAAAGAATGACTTCATACTAATTGGAAATGGTCTCCGACGGTTTGACTCCCAACCTTAATATTTATGCCGACAATTATTGTATCTATTTCCAATGTTTTTCAGCGCATTTATGCCTAAAATACGTGGTCTGACTCCCGCAATCACAGCATATGATGGGCTGTTGCCTTTGATCTGGGGTTATAACGGAAGGTGGAATCGTTCTTCAACGGTATGACTGTCGACTTTGCTCTTCATGCATGAAACAAAGCTGCTCGTCTGCTGAAAATTCTACTAATCGGTTTCCGCGGGCACTATGCATGATTCACTATACAGCGGGTTTCGTTCTAGAAAGGTAAAGTATTCGGTAAATAGTATGACTATATAGAAATTGGTTATGTTCTCCAACGGATTGACTCTCTAGTTTAATATGCAAACCGTTGATTAAGGTGCCTATTACCAATACTGTTCAGCGGACTTACTCCTGGAATAGCAGGCTTTACTCTCGGAACCACAGGGTAGGTGAAGCTATTGAATTGGCCGCACATGTCTCACACAAGGTGGTAACGTTCTCGAAGGGATTGAGTCCAGGTTATTTATTCACACATGACAATAAGATAAAGCCACTATAATGTATACTAATGCGATTCTCTGAACACGAAGTTATACACCCGAAACGGCAGGTTACCTTCTCCGAACGTACGTATATCCGAAAAGGGTTTGACTCTATACCAATAGGTAATGTTCTATAACTGTTTGGCGGTCTGCTTTAATATTGAAACCGTTAATCATGGCGTCTATTGTCAATACTCTTCAGCGGACCTAATCCCGGAATGCACGGTTTGATTCTCCGTATCACAGAATAGGTGATGCTATTGACTTAGCTGTTCGTGTCGCACAGAAGGTTGTAGCGCGCTCGATCGATTTGACCATTGATTTTATATTTCATACATGATATTGAGTTGCCAGTCACTAAAATGCCTACTAATCTGTTTCGAGGAACACGAAGTTATACCCTCGACAAAGCGGAATATGTTCTCTAAAGGTAAGGTATCATGTAAATGGTATGTCGTTATGAAAAATTGGTAATGTTCACAAATGGTTTTACGCTCTACTTTAATATTCATCCCGTGAATTATGGTGTCTATTATCAACAAAGTTCAGCGGATTTACCCCTGGAATACCTAGTGTGACTCTCGTAACCTCAGGATAGGTGCAGCTATTGTGTTATGTGTGCGATTTTACAAAGGTGGAGGTAACTTTCTCGAATGGATTGACCCTCGATCATCTAATCCTCGCATAAAATTAAGGTGCCCGTCGCTAAAATGTAAATTAATGTGCATGTCTGAGCAGAAAGTCATTCTCTCGGTACGGAGGGCTTGTTTCGTGGTAGGTGAGGCTTACTGTATAATGTTTGACACTACACCTATAGGTGAAGTTCTACAAAGGTTTGTCGTTCTACCTTAGTATTCGTACCGTGAATTAAGATGTCCGATGCCAGATGTCTACCGTTTGTTTGACTTCCGGAATACCTTGTTTGACCTTCGGACTAACAGGATACGTGTAGCTATTGATCTAGAAGTTCGGCTCTCGAAGGATGTGGTAACGTTGTGGATCAATTTGTCCGTCGCCCTTCTAATTCGTGCATGAAATTAAGGTCGACGCCACTACACAGCCTACCAATTTCTTCCCTTGCACACGTAATTATTATCTCGATACAGCGCTTTAGGTCGTCGGTTGGTACAGTATTCGGTGAAAAGGATGACTTAATACGAATTGGCATTTTCCTCCGACGCATTGACTCTGTTCATTAATATTCATACCGTGAATTTAGGTGTCAAATGTTAATACTGTACTGCGGATTTACTCTCGGAATACCTGGTATTCCTATCGGAATAGCAGGATGGGTGTAGTTATTGTCTTAGCCTTTCGTCTCTCGAAGAAGGTGGTAACTTTCTCGATCGGTTTGGCGATGAATCTCCTGATTCGTACATGAAGTTATGGGGCCCATCACTGAAATGAATACTAATTTCCTTCTGCGAACACGATGTTTTATTCTCGGAACTGCGGGTTAGCTTCTCCGATGGTAAGGCAATCGGTAAAGTGTTTGACTTTATTCCAATGTAAACGCACTAAAGCGCTTTGATGCACTACATTAATATTCAATCAGCGAATTAAGTTGTCTATTGCCAAAACACTTCAGCGGACTATCTCCCGGAATACTTAGTTTGACTCTCTTACCCTCATGATAAGTGATAATATGGAAATAGCTGTCCGATTCTCACAGAAGGTGCTAACGTTTTCGAACGGTTTGCCCCTCGATTTCTACTTTATTCATGAAATTCTGGCGCGCGTCACTAAAATGTATACCAGCTTGAACCCCTGAACACGGTGTTATACTATCGATACAGTGAGTCAGTTTTTCGGTGGGTAAGGCATTGAGTAAGAAGTTTGATCCTACACGAATATTTAATGATATACAATCGCTCGAAGGCGTCCATACATATTCAAACCGTGAATTGAGGTGTCTACTGTCAATTCTGTTCAGCAGATTGACTCCTGGAAGCCCTGGTTTGAATCATGGAATCGCAGGATGAGTAAAGCTATTGGTCTAGCCGTTCGTCTCTCACAGAAGGTGGTAACAGTCTCTAAAAACTTGATACTCATACTCTCGATACTGCTAGTTATATTCTCGGAATGTAACATCTTCGGTAAATGGTTTGATTATATTCGATTATGTAACGTTCTATAACTGTTTGACGGTCTGCCATAATATTCATACCTTGCACTACGGCGTCTATTTCCAATACTGACTCTCGTAATCACAAGATATGTTATGGTATTGACATAACTGTTCGAACCTTAGAGGAGGTGGTAACGATCATCGGACGGTTAGACATTCGATATTATAATTCATACATGAAATAAGGGTTACCATCACTATAGTGTATAATAACTTGCTTCCTGTAACACGAAGTTATACTCTGGATGCAAAGAGTTAGGCCTTAGGAGGGTCAGGTGTGCTGTACGATGTTTGACTTTATACCTATTGGTAACCATCTCAGATGGATGTACGCTCTAATTAAGTCTACAAACTGTGAATTAAGGTGTCCATTGCCAATACTGTTCACCGGACTTACTCTCGGAATACCTGGTTTGGCACCGAGAGTTACAGGGTAGGTGAAGCTATTGTCTTAGCCGTTCGACTGTCGCAGAAGGTGGTAACGTTCTACAACGGTTTGACCCTCGAGCTTCCGATGCATACATGAAATTATTGTCTCTCGATACAGCGGGTCAATTTTTTAGGAGGGGAAGCCATTCTCTAAGAAATTTGACCCTACACGAATAGGTAATATTCTACAACGGCTTAACGGCCTGCCTTAATAATCAAACCGAGAATTGAGGTGTCAATTGCCAATACTCTTCAGAGGATTTACTTCCGGATTACCTGGTTTGACACTCGGAATCAGAGGACAGGTGAAGATATTGACTTATCTGATCGATCCTCAATGAAGGTTGTATCGTTCTGGAACTGTTTGACCCTCGATCTTCTATTTCATTCATGGAATGAAGGTGCACAGGCCTAAAATGCATACTCATTTGCTCTTCTGAACACCTTGTTACACTCTCCATACAGCGGATTAGATCCACGGCTGGTAAGGTCTTCGGTAAAAGGTTTGACTCGATACAAATTGGAAACGTTCTCGTGCACAATAGGTATGACACTCGATTCTCTGATTGAAACATGAAATTAAGCTTCCCGTCATTCAAATGTATACTAATTTGTTTCGCTTACCACGAAGTTATACTCTCGATACAGCGAGATACGTTCTCGGAAGGTAACGTAGTCTGTAAGAAGAATGACTCTGTAACAATTTGTAATGTTCTCCGACGATTTTACTTCCTACTTTAATGCCCATGCCGCGAATTTAGGTGTTTGTTGCCATTTCTGTACAGCGGATGTACTATTGAGTGCCTGGTTTGATTCTCGGAATCTCAGGATAGACGAAGATATTGACATAGCCGTTCGTATCTCAGAGAGTGTGGTAACGATCTCGATCGGTTTGACCATGGATGTTCGAATTCATACATGAATTTATGTGGCTCATCATTACAACATATTATAATTTGTTCCACTTGTCACGATGTTATACTCTCGGTACGGCGGGTTAGCTCCTAGGACGGTGAGGCATTCGTTGAAACGTTTGACTTTATAACATTTAATAACTTTCTCACGCGGTGTGACGCTCTATTTTAATATTCACGGCGAAAATTAAGGTATCTAATGCCAACCCATTCCAGCGGATTTACTCTCGGATTACCTGCTTTTCCTCTCCGAATCACACGAAAGGTGGAGCTACTAACTTCTCCATTGGACTCTAAAAGAAAGTGGTAAAGTACCCGATCGGTTTGACCATCGATCTTCTAGTTCGAACATGAAGTTACGGTGCCCGTCACTGAGAAGGATACTAATTTTTTTATGTGAACACGAACTTACAATTTTTTTGAAGCCTGTGATATTCGCGCATGGTAGGCCATCCGTAAAACGTTTGACTTCATAAAAATTGGTAACGCTCTCAAGCGGTGTGACGCTCTACTGTATCATTCAAACCGCGAATTACAGTGTCTGTTTCCAAAACTCTTCAGCGGACGTTCTCCCGGAATACCTAGTTGGACACTCTGAACCATATGACAGGTGGAGCCATTTACTTAGCCGTTCGACATTCAAAGAAGGTGGTAGCGTTCACGATAGCTTTGATGCTCAATCTCCTAAATCGTACATGAAATTAAGGCGCCCAGGCTGGAAATGTATACTAACTTGTTCCTCCAAGCATGAAGTCATACTCTCGCTACAGCGAGTTACATTCCCGGAAGGCAAGGTATTCGTCTAAAATTTTACTCTGTACCAGTTCGCAACTATCGACAACAGTTTGAATCAGGAGTGTAATATTTATACCTTAAATAGGCTGTACGATGCCAATTGTGCGCAGCAGATTTTCTTCCGGAATACCTGGCATGACTCTCGTAAACAGGGAATATGTGACGCTATAGTCTTAGCTGTTACAAAATAGAATGTGGTAACGGTCACGAACTGATTCATCCTCGATCATCTAATTCATACATTAAAGTAAGCTGAAATCGTTATAATGTATTCTAGTGTGATTCTCTGAAAACGGAGTTATTCTCTCGGCACAGTGGGTTAGTTTTTCAGAGCATAAGGCATTCTGTATGAGATTTAACCCTTCACGAACAGTTAATGTTCCACAACGGTTCGACAGCCCTTTCTTTGACGCAGGGGAATATTCCATCGATGTCCCGGCCCCCTGAGGGGGAGGCCGGTGATCAGTGGGACTCTTACCCACTAAACCCACTGCGGTGGTCCCTCCTCTTCGCACAAGGGAGGGCCTGGGATGACGGCCAATGTTTTCGCGAACCTAAGACACTGGTGTCCCCCCGCGACTCCACCAACTCGGTCTCTCGGCCGACCGTCCATGGTCCCCTCCGATCGACGGGAATTCGTAGGGGCGGGGACTCGCCTCGCCGCCAGAGGTAACGGTTCGACGTTGTACTTTAATATTCAGTCCGTGTTTTGAGGGGTCTATTGCAAATGCACAGCGCATTAACTCCGGGAATACCTGGTTTGACTATAGGAATAACAGGATATAAGCTAATGACTTAGCCGTTCGAATCTCACAAAAGGTGGTAGGATTCCCGAGAGGTATGACCCGTAATCTTCTTATTCATATATGACATTAAGGTGCGCGTCACTAAATGTATACTAATGTGTTTTGCTGCACACCATGTTATACCCACAATACACTGGCTTATGTTCCCGGGTAGGGTAATGTATCCGGTATGTAGTATGACGTTATGCCAATAGGTACCGTTCACAAATGGTTTGACGCTCTACTTTAATATTCATACCGTGAATAAAGGTGTCTACAGATAATACTGTTCAGCGCATTTAATCCTGATGTACCTGGTGTGATTTTCGGAATCACAAGATAGGTGAAGCTATTGCCATATATGTGCTATTGTCATATAAGGGGCTAACGTTCTGGAACGCTTTGCCTCTCGATCTTCCCTTTCACACATGATATTGGGGAGCCAGTTACTACTGTGTATGCTTACTCGTTTCCGTTCACACTAAGCAATACGCTCTCTGCATCGGGATAGGTTCTCGGTAGGTATGGTAATTGATAAAACGATTGACTTTATACCAACTGGTATCGATGTCAAATGGAGTGACGCTCGACACTGATATTAAAACCGTGAATTTAGGAGTCTAATAACAACGCCGTACTTCGGATTTACACCCGGAATACCCGGTTCGACACTTTGAATCGTAGGGTAGGTGAACCAAGTAACTTAGCTGGGCGACTCACAAAAAAGGTGGTATCGTCCTGGCAGAGTTTGCCTCGTGATCTTCTGATTCATACATGAAGTTAAGGCGACCGTCACTGAAATGACAAATTTCTTTCTCTGAACACCCGGTTATACTGTCGAAACGACGAGTTTGGTTCTTCTCCGTAGGTAATGAAATCTGTAAACTGATTGTGTTTATTCCAGTTGGCAGTGCTCTCAATCAATTTGACACTCTTCTGCAATATGCAAACCGTCAATTAACGTGGCTATTGCCAATTCTGTGTAGCACATTTACTACCGGAATATCTCGTTAGACTTTCGGGATCACAGGATATCGGAAGCCATTGACTAAGATGTTCGTCTCTCAGAGAAGGTGGCGACTTTCTCGAACGGTTTGACACCGGACCTTCTAATTCATACATGAAGATGAGGTGCCCGTCACTGAAATGGATTCGAATTTCTTTCACGGGACACGATGTAATAATCTCTATTCAGCCGGTTTGATAGTCAGAGGGTATGGCTTTCGGTAAAACGTTTGACTTTATAACAATTGGTATCGTTCCCAAACGGATTGACGTTCCACTTTAACTATCAAGCCTTGAATTAAGGTGTCCATTGACAATACTGTTCAGCGGATTTACTCCAGGAATACTTGGATTGTCTCTCGGAGTCACAGGATAGGTGGAACTATTGACTGATCCGTTCGATTCTCAAAAAAGGTGATAACTTTCTCGAAACGCTTGACTCTTTTTCCTCTTGTTCATAATGAAATTAAGGTCCCCGTCACTGACATGTTTACTAATTAGATACTCCGAACACGAATTATGCTGTCTATGAAGCGGGTGATATTCGCGGAAGGGACGGCCTTGTGTAAAACGATTGACTTTATATCAATTAGTATCGTTCTCACACAGTGCGACGCTATATTGTAATATTCAATCCGCGAATTATGATATATATTGCCAATTCTGTACAGCGCATACACTCACGGATTATCCCGTTTGACTTTCTGAGTCCCAGGATGTATGAAGCTGCTGCTTCAGCCGTTTGAATCTCAAAGAAGATTCTAAATACTCAACCAGTTTGACCCTCGATCTTTTAATTCATGGATGAAATGAAGATGCTGATCTATAAGAAGTATTATAGTTCGTGCCTATGAAAACGGTGATGTAATCTCGATCCGGCGGGGTATTTTCTCGGACGGTAAGGTATTCGATAAAACGTTTGACTCTATGGCAATTAGTAACGTTCTCACATGGTGTGACGATCTATTTTAATTTTCACTCCGCGAATTATGGTATCTAGTGGCAATACTGTGCAGCATATTTGCTCTCGGAATACCTGGTTTGACTCTCAGAATCACAGGGTACGTGAAGATATTGACTTAACCGTTCGTCTTTCACAGAAGGTGGCAACGTTCTCAACCGGTTTGACCCTCTGTCTTGTTATATGTATAAGAAAATGTTGAGCCCGTCTGCTAATATGTCTACTAATTTGTTTCCGTGAACATTAAGCCAGACACTCGCCACAGCGAGTTAGGTTCTCGGATGGTATGGTATTCAATAAAAAGAATGACATTATTCGAACTGGTAATGCTCCCCGACGCTTTGACTCCCGACTTTAGAATTCATACCATGTGATAATATGTCTATTGCAAACCATGTCATCGGATTTACAACCGGATTATCGCAGATGTCTCTAGGAATCGGCATGTAGGTGAAGCGATTGAATTATCCGCGCGTCTATCAAAGATGGTGATGACGTTGCGGAACGAATTATTTATTATACAACCCGTGAATTGAAGTGTCTATTGCCCATACTGTACAGCGCATTTAATACCGGGATACCTGGTTTGACGTACGGAACCACAGGACATGTGAAGCTATTTATTTAGCCGTTCGTCTCTTCCAGTAGGTGGCAACGTTCTCGATCGGTATGACCATCGATCTCCCAATTCGTACATGAAGCTAAGGAGGCCGTCATTGAAATGAATACTACTTTCATTCTCTGAACACGAATTTATTCCCTCGATAAAGCTGCTAAGGTTCGCGAAAGGTAAGGCCTTCGGTAAAACGTTTCCCTTTACACCAATCAGTAATGCCCTCAGACGTTTGACGCTCTACTGTAATACTTAATCTGTAAATAAAGCTGTCTATTGCTAATACTGTTCAGTAGATTTATCCTTGTATTACTACGCTTGACTCCCGGAATCACAACAATAGGTGAAGCTATTGACTCAGGCCGTTCGACTGTCAAAGAAGGTGGTAACTTCCTGGAATGGTATTGCCAATAGACACCTTAACTCGTGTGTTGAATAATAAAGTAGAGCGTCAGACTGTTCGAGTGCGTAGCCAATTGCTTCAAAGTCAGACGCTTTAACGAAGGTCATTCCAACCGAAGATTAATCTGCAGTATCGAGAGTATTACTTCGAGGTCAGTGAAAGAAATTAGTATTCATATCAGTCACGGGCACATTAACTTCATGTATGAATTAGGAAATCGAGGGCCAAATCGGCCGCGAACGTTACCACCCTTTGAGATTCAGACGGCTAAGTATATTGCTTCACCTATCCTGTGATTATGTGAGTCAAATCAGGTGATCCAGACGTAAGTCCGCTGATCAGCATTGGCAGTAAACACCTTAGTTCACGGTTTGAATATTTAGGCAGACCGTCAGACCGTTATAGTGCCTTACCTATTCATATAGAGTCAAACCTTTTACCAAAGGTTTTACATTGCGAGAACATAACCTGCAGGACCGAGTGTATGACTTCGTAGTTAGAGAAATACATTAGTATACACATTAGTGATAGGCACCATAACTTCGTGTATGACTTGGAAGTTTGAAGAACAAACCGTTCAGGAGCGTTACCACCTCCATTGTGTATAGTAAAACTAAGCCAATATCTTAGTCTATCCTATGAGTTCGAGAGCCAAATCAAGGATTACGGGATTGAATGCTCTTCACAGTACTGGCAATATACACCTTAATTCACGGTACGAACATTTAAGAAGAATGTCAAACTGTCGGAGATCAGTACCCATTGGTTTAGAGTTACACTTCTTACCGAAGACCACACCGTCTGAGATGAAAACCTACTGTATCGAGAATATAGCTTCCTGTTCAGAGATACAAATCAGTATACACTTCAGCAGAAAAGCTACTTATTTTCGTGTATGAATAGAAAGATCGGCAGTCAAACATTTCTAGAACGATCCCACATTCTGTGAGAGACGAACGGCCTTTTCAATAGCTTCACCTCTTTGTTATTCCGATAGTCAAACCAGATATTCCGAGAGTCAATTCGCTGAATATTATTGGGAATAGGCAGCATAATTCGCGATTTCAATATTAAAGTAGAGCGACAAACTATTTGAAAACGATACCAATTTGTATCGAGACAAACCTTTTACCGAATACCTTACCTACCGTAAGTATAACCCGCTGAATCGATAGTATAACACCGAGTTCAGTGGAAAAAATTACTGTAAATTCTAGCGGCGGGCTCCTTAATTCATGGAATGAATTCTAATTTCGGGTGTTAAACCGTTCGAGAACGTTACCACCCACTATGGTTTCGAAGGGCTATGGCTATAGCTTCACCTATCCTATGATTGCGAGCGTCAAATCAGGTATTCCGCGAGTAAATCTGTCGCTCAGTATGGGCACTAGGCATCCCATTTCAGGGAATAAATGTTAAAGTAAACAGTCAAGCCGTTGTAGCAGGTTACCTATTGGTGTGGAATCAAACTTTTAAACGAAGGCCTTACCTTCCGAGAAGCTAACCCGCAGTATCGGGAGTGTAACTCCTGATCAGAGAAACAAAATAAGTCTTCATTTTAGTGCCGGGCACCTTAACATAGTCTAGGAATTCGAAGATCAACTGTATATCTGTTCGAGATCGTTACCGCCTTCCTTGAAAGTCGAACGCTTTGACAATAGCTTCATATATTATTGTGATTCCGAGAGTCCAACCGTGTATTCCAGGAGTAAATCAGCTGAACGGTATTAACAATAAACACCTGAAATCACGGTATGATTATCAAATTCGAACGTAAAACCGTTTGAGAACGTTACCAATTGGCATCAGGACATTCTATTTACCTTATATCTTACCTTCACAGAACATAATCCGCTGTATCGAGGGTATAAAATCGTGTTAAGTGACACAAATTAGTAGATATATTAGTGGCGGGCACCTTAACAGTTCGCGATAAAGTTTGTCTCTATAGAATTAGGTAACGTTCTACAACGGTTTCACGGTCTGCTTCATTATACATAGCATGAATTGGGGTGTCTATTGCCAAAACTGTTTAGCGTATTTACTCCCGGAATACATGCTTTGATTCTCGTAATCGCATGATATGTGAAACCATTGACATAGCCGCTCGTCTCTCACAGAATGTTGCAACGTTCTAACGCGGTTTAACACTCGATCTTCTCATTCATGCATGAAATTAAGGAGCTCGTCAGTAAATGTTCACTAGTTCGTACCTCTAAACGCGGTGTTATGCTCCCGATACAGCGAGTATAGTTTCCCGGATGGTAAGGCATGCTGGCAGAAGTTTGACCCTACACCAACAGGTAATATTCTACAATTGCTTGGCGGCCGGCTTTAATATTCAGACCGTGAATTGAAGTGTCTATTGCCAATACTCTTCGGCGAGTTTACCCTCTGTTTTTCCGGGCTGACGCTCCGAACAACAGGATAGGTGAAGCAACTGACTTAGTCGTTCGTCTCTCACAGAAGGTGGTAGCGTTCTCGAACTGTTTGACCCTAGATATTCTAAATCATCCATAAATTTAAGGCCAAATTCACTGAAATGAAAACTGATTTTGTTCTCCGATCACGAAATTAGACTCTCTAGAAACGGCAGGTTAGCTTCTGCGACGGTAAGCCTATCGGTAAAGGTTTGACTCTATACCAATAAGCACCATTCTATAACTGTATGACGGTCTGCGTTAAAATTCAAACCGTAATCTCTGGTGTCTACTGCCAATACTGTTCAACCGATTTACTTCCGGAATTCCTAGTCTGACTTTTGGAATATCGGGACAGGAAAAGCTGTTCAGATAGCCGTTCATCCCTCGCAGAACGTTGCAACGTTGTCGCACGATTTGACACTCGAGCCTCATATTCTTATGTGAAAGGAAGGTGTCCGCCTGCTAAAATGTATACTAGTGTGTTTAAGTTCTAAAGGGGTTTGACGCTCTACATTAACATTAAAATAGTGAATTAAGGTGTCTATTGCCTACACAGTTTAGCGGATTTTCCCCAGCAATACCTGATTTGTCTCCCTGAATCATAGAATAGGTGACGTTACTGACTTAGCCGTTCTACTCTAAAATATGATGGCAACGTTCTACAAAGCTTTGACGCCCTACTTAAATATTCATATCGTGAACTACCGTGTCCATCGGCCATAATGGACTGTGGATTGAATACCGGAATACCTGGTCTGAACCGCGGAATCACAGAAGATGTGTAGCTATCGATTAAGCCGCACGACACTCGAAGAATGTGGTAACGTCCTCAATCATTATTCCTCCCGATGTTCTAATTGATACATGAAATTAAGGCCGCCCGTCACTAAAATGACTTCCGATTTTATTCGCGGAACACGAAGTAATACCCTCAGTATAGGGTGTTAGCTTCTCTGAATGTGAGGCCTACGGTACATTGTTAGACTTTATACGAATAGGTAAATTTCTACAATGGTTTGACGCGCTACTTTAATGTCCGAACACTGAATGATAGTATCTATTGCCAGTACTGCATAGCGGATTTACTCCCGGATTAGCTGGTTTGAATCTCGGAATCTCGGGATATGTGAAGCTACACACGTATCCGTTCGTCTTTCACAGAAGGTAGTAACGTTCAAGAAAGGTATGATCCTCGATATCCCCATATATGCATAAAAATAATGTGACCGTCTGCTACAATGTCTACTAATTTGAAAACGTGAAAAATATAGAACACAGACGCTGCATCGGGTTGAGTATTAGTAATTTAGTAAGGTATTGGGTAAAATGATTGACTTTATACAAATTGGTATTGCTCAGTATTCATTTACTCCAGGAACATCTGATTTGACTTTCGGATTCGGAGGATAGGTGAAGATACTGACGTAGACGTTCGTCTCCCACAGTAGGTGGTGACGCTCTCGAGCGGTTTCACCATCGATCCACTATTTCATTCTTGAAGTTAAGGTGCACGTCCCGAAATCTCTGCTAACTTGTGCATCTGAACGCAAAGTTATACTCTCGATACAGAGGGTTAGATCCTCGGAAGGTATGGGTTTCCGTAAGAAGATTGACCATATACCAATTGGTAAAGTTCACCGATAGGTTGAACACTCTACCTTAATATTCATACACTAAAATATCGTGTCTAACGCCAATACTGTACAGCGGGTGTAGCAGCGGATTACCTACTTACGAAATCACTAGATAGGTCAAGCCATTTACTTAGCAGTATCGACTCTCAAAGAAGGTGGTAACGGTCTCGAATGGTTTGACATTCGACCTTCTAGCTCATGTATCATATCATGGTGCTCTTCACTGAAATGTACACTAGTTCATTCCTCGGAAAACGGTGTTATACCCTCGATGACGCGAATGATGTGCGCGGTAGGTAGCGCCTTCGATAATACTTTTGACACTACGGCAATTGGTAACGCTATCAAACCCTGTGACGCTATACTTTAATTTTCAAACCGAGATCCCAGGTGTCTATTGCCAATGCTGTTCGGGTAGCTTACTCCTGGAATACCTAGTTTGAATATTGGAGTCTCGGGACAGGTAAAGCTATTCACTTAGCCGTTCGCCCCTCACAAAATGAGGCAACGTTCTCGAGCGGTCGGACGCTAGATCTTCTAATTCGTACATGAAGATAATGTGCTAGTCACTGAAATGGTGACTAACTTCTTTTCCTGAACACGAAGTTATAAGGATAGTTTCACTGGGGATAAGGTCTTCGGTAAGGCGTTTGAGTTTGTAGCAATTGGGTACAATCTACATCGATTTAACGATCTGGTTTAATATTCGAACAGTGCATTAAACTGTATATTGCAAATACGGTTCAGCGGATTTACTCCCGGATTACCTAATTTGACTATCGGAATCACAAGATAGGTGCAGCTATAAGCTTAGCCATTCGACTCCCAAAGAAGGTAGGAACTTTCTCGGACGTTCTGACTCCCAATCATTCTATTCCTGCATGAAAATAATGTGTCCGTCTGCTAAAATGTTTACTAATTTGTTTCCGCGAGCACTAAACACAACACTCGCTACAGCGGGATATGTTCTAGGAAGGTTATGTGCTCGGTAAAGAAAATGAACCTATACCAATTGGTAATGATCACCGACGGATTGACCCTCTGTTTTAGTATTCATACCCTGAATTAAGGCGTCTATGGCCAATACTGTACAGCGGATTGACTCCCGGAATACCTAATTTGACTATTGGAATCGCAGGGCAGTTGCAGCTATAGCCTTAGCCGTTCGACTGCCAAAGAATGTGGTATAGTTCCCGAACGGTCTGACTTCCGATAATGCTATTCATATATGGAAATAAGGTGTGCGTCTGCTAAAGTGTCTAGTAATTTGATTCCGAGTACACTAAGCAAGACACTGGCCACAGCGGGTAAGGGTTTTAGAATGAAGGGCCTTCAGTAAAATGATTGACTCTATACTAATAGGCAACGTCCTGCAATAGATTGACTTGGTACTTTTTTATTGAAACCGTAACGTAAGGAGTCTACTTCTAATACTGTATAATGGATTTACTGGTTTGGTTCTCGGAATTGCAAGATATGTGAAGCTATTGACTAAGTCGTTCGAGTCCCAAAAGGAGGTGGTAACTTTCTCGAACTACTAGACTTCGGATCTTCTTACTCGTACATAAAATTATGGTGCCCGTCACATAAATGTATACTAATTTGTTCTTTTGTACACGAAGTTATACTCTATATGCAGGGGGGGGGGGGACTTCTCATGGGCAAGGCCTTCGGTAAAAATTTTGGCTGTAGAGCTCATTCCCTTAACATTTATAACGTGAAATAGCGTGTTTAATTCCAATATTGTATTGCGAGTTTAGGCACGGAATACTTGGTCTGACACTCGGCATCACAGGATTGGTGGAGCTATTGACTTATTCGTTTGACTCTCAAAGATAGTGGTACGTTCTCGAGTAGTTTGTCCGTCGATCGTCTAATTCATACATGAAGTTAACGTTCCGTCACTGAAACGAATACTAATTTCTTTCTCTGTACACGAAGTTATACTCTCGATAGAACGGGTTAGTTTTTCGTAGGTTATAGTCATCGGTGAAGCGTTTGAGTTCATAGAAACTGGTATCATTCTCAATCGGTTGGACTCTCCCTTTTAATATTCAATCCGCGAATTAAGGTGTCTATTGCCTATGCCGTACAGCGGATGTACTCCTAGAACGCCTGGTTTGACTTCTGGAATCACAGGATGTATGATGCTATGGACTTACGTGCTCGTATCTCAAAGAAGGTGGTAACTTTCTCGATCAGTTTGACACTCGATCTGCTTATTCATAGTGAAATTAAGGCCCGGTGGCTAAAATGTTTATTAATTTGATCCCCTGAACAAGAACTTATTCAATCGATACAGCGGGCAATGATCCTGGATGGTAAGGTTCGCGATAAAGGGTAT
Source organism: Lasioglossum baleicum (assembly GCF_051020765.1). Taxonomy (NCBI): domain Eukaryota; kingdom Metazoa; phylum Arthropoda; class Insecta; order Hymenoptera; family Halictidae; genus Lasioglossum; species Lasioglossum baleicum. The sequence continues at coordinate 106,769 of NW_027469191.1, read as the reverse complement.
GACTTTATACCAATTAGTAGCGTTGTCAAATGGCTTGCCTCTCTACTTTTGTACTGAAACAGTGGATTAAGATGTCCACTGGCAATACTGTTCAGGGGATTTACTCCCGGGTTACCTGGTTTTCCACTCGTAATCTCAGGATGGATGAAGATATTGACGTAGCCTTTCGACCTCCATAGAGGGTGGTTACGTTCTCGAATGATTCGACTGCTGATGTTCTAATTCATACAAGAATCAAAGCGGCTAGTCACTTATATGTATACCAATTTGCATCTCTGAACACAAAGTTGTACTCTCGATACAGCGAGTATGGTTCACGGATCGTACGTTATTCTGCAAATACTATGACCTTATATCATTTGGATATGATCACCGATGACTTACCCCCCTACTTTAATGTTCAAACCATGAATAAAGGTGTCGGTAGCCAATACTGTTTAGCGAATTTACTCCCGGAATAACTTATGTGGCTCTCGGAATCACAGGATACGTGATGACATTGCCTTAGCTACGCGACTCACAAATAAAGTGGCAACGTTGTTGAAAGGCTTTACCCTCGATTTTCTTATTCATGCATGAAATTCAGGTGCATGTCAATAAAATGTATACTAATTTACTTCTCCGGACACGAAGTTATATTCCTGATACAACGGGATATATTCTCCGAAGGTAAGGCCTTGGGTAAAAAGTTTGACAGTATACCAACATCTAACGATCTTCATCGGCTTGACACTGTACTTTGATAATCATACGGTGAGTTAAGGTGTCATTTGACAATACTGCTCAGTGGATTTACTTCAGGAGTAACTGGTTTTGCTCTTGAAATCACAGGACAGGTGAAGCTATTGACTTAACAATTCTTGTCTCAACTCTCAAAGAAGGTGGTAACGCTCTGGAGCGCTGTATCTCTCGATCTACTATGTCATACATGAAGTTATGGTGCCTACCACTAAAATCTATACTAATCTGTTTCTCTGAACACGAAGTTATACTCTCGATGAGGAGGTTTATATTCTAGGCGGGTAAGGCTTTCGGTAAAGGATTAACATTTTACAAATGGGTAAAGCACTTTAACGGGTATGCGGTCTGCTTTAACATTTATTCCGAGAATTAAGGCGTCTATTGCCAACACTGTACGGGGCATTTATTCCCGGAGTACCTGGTTAGACTCTCGGAATCGCAGAATACATGAAACTATTGACTTAGCCATTCGGATCTCTCAGAATGTGGCAATGTCTTCAAACGGTTTGTCCATCTGTCTTCAAACACATAATTCAAAACAAGGTGCCCAAAGATATATTGCCGGGCTTAGTGAACGTGACCGTTGTGCGATTTTCCAGAAATATTACCTTTCCCTTGGCCGATCGCGGGCCTAGGGGTGATCTTGAGGTATGCGAACTTTGGCCAGCCTCTAGGCCTTCGGCGGCGCAATTAGACGTTTAGGACCGCCCACACGCAATGAGGGAAATCAGTGATTTCTGAAGGAATGAATACTACCCAGCTGACACTTCTTATATAATGGGTGACCTAGTTAGTGGGGGTGATCATTGAGAGTGTAGGCAGCGGCACGTGGTTTACGGAGAGATTAAAGTTGACGGCAAGTGATGAAGACCTTAATTAGTGAGCGTTGTGAGTATTTCGGGTTGCGCGAATATTTTATGAGGCGCGAGGTCAGTACAGTTTTGAACGGTTCCCGAGTACACATTTCTTCGAGTAGGTATGAAGGTGGTATGAAGTTTCCTTCCTTCTAAAAAGGCGGATAACATTTCTCATTTTTATTTTCGCCCATCTAAATATTATATACATTAGATATGGGATTCAGTAATTCATCTGATGAATCTGTTTCTGGAATCATGCGAAAGGGACGATGAAGTAGAATAATTTCATCATCATCATCGGACACGTCAACCGCTAGGAGTACCACAGAGGAAGAAGTTTTGGAGTCTGGTATAGGGGATCAAGGTGATGATGCGTAATGGAGGAAAATAGCAGAAAAATTTGCATCAGAGGAAGAGTATTCAGATGAAGAAGAGCTACTGATCAAGTAGAAGGACTGCGTCGGTCCTGATGCACTGTATAAATTATTTTTCGCGGACGAGATATTTGAAATCATCGTGGATGAGACGAATAGATACGCTGCTCGATGCATTGCGAATGCAGCATATGGCAGGAGACTACATTAACAAGCATGGAACCCTATTACAAAAAGTGAATTGAATACCTTTATTGGTATCGTGCCAGTTATGTGTGTAGTGCAGGTTCCCGAAATTCGACTATATTGGTCCAAAAAGGCGATGTATGCGAATGCGCGTATAAGGAAAGCAATGAATCGCGATCGATTCTTAGCTGCATTGAAGTGCTTGCACTTTTCTGATAATGCTGCGGCTAGAACCGTGGATCGGTTACACAAAATCAGAAATGTAGAGGATAATATTCTTCGTGCACTCCAAAGATGCAGTAAAACCCGGTTTAAGTATAGAAATTCACGAAATCATGGTTACGTGGAAAGGACGCCTCAATTTTCGTCAATATATACCAGGTAAGCGGCACAAGTACGGAATAAAACTGTACAAACTCTGCTTTCGGACGAATATACATATAATGTGCATATTTATTTCGGAACAAATGGAACGTGCATTCTAAAAGCACATTCTCATGATGTAGTCATGACATTAATACGAGATCTATTATTCAAGCGCCGGATTTTATTTACCGACAGTTATTATACATGCATTCCATAAGTCGATGATCTTCTCACCAAAAAAACATATATTTGCTTTACAGTCAAAATGAATAGAAAGTTTCCACCGTCACAGGCAATGCAGAAACAGCAACGGGGCGACATTATATCTCTTGAAGATGGGAACGGCGTGAAATTTTTAAAGTGGACCCACAAAAGTCCCACCTGCATGGTAACCACATCGAGATCACACAATTGCGCCATTTTTCGTGGCAAAGATGATCTATGTGAACCAGACACCGTTTTTTCTTACAATAGTGCGAAGAATAGAATTGATATATCAGATGAAGTGTGTTTCCTATTACAAATGTTAACGGAAAACGGAAGAATGGTATAGAAAAGTTATTGTGGAGCAAATATGCTGGAACTCTATAGTAAATGCATGGCACATCCACAAACAGTGGGATTATGTATTGAAGAGTGTTGAGAATCCCTCTAGTGAGGAGCTAGTTGGATGTAGTCCGAAAAACATTTTTTAAGTTCACTCCAAGAAATCGCGAGGGAGATGAGGAAAAGATGTAAAGATTCTTGCAAACGCTTAAAAAACTTAAAGGGTACATAGTACGCCACAAACAAAACAAAAAATGTAATGACCTTTTGTAGCAGTTGTCCGGATAAGCCGGCACATTGTATAAAATGCTTTAAAAAATTGCACCGGTATCATAAGTCGTTATATTTTATTATATTTAATGAATTAATTAAATTGTACGTTACGTATTTTGTGTCAAATGTTTCATTATAAGCGAGAAATGTTAATGTATAATATTTTGTAAATTTTGTACTACGCTTTTATTGATTAACAAACATGGCCCACCGGTAAGTCAGGCCGGATTCAACATGTTAAATTACAGTATCTGTAAATATATGGACGACTGGGAAGAAACGCATACGGTACAATATCAAGGTTTGGAAAATTAACGAAGATCATCCAGTCGTGCCACATTGAGCTGACGTACGCAACTACAAGACGTCGCCCGTCATATCGCTCCGGCAGCGTATGTACGTGTAGAAGCATTCATATAGAATAATAACATGCATAAATAAATATTGTCATAAACGTAATTTCATCTAATTCCATAGACACTTTTCCTAAATAACACGGTATTTGAAACTAAAGACTGGAAGTTATGAAACAAATCGAAAATGTCATAAAAGTGAATTGCAGAATGTAGAAGTAAATGGAATCTGGCCAAACATGCTTACAATCAATCGTATAAAATGGCCACAAATTTAACACAGTATTGTCTTAAACGTACAATCAACTAATTAGAGAGGCACACTTTCTAATAAATATAAATTTTTAAATATAGAAAAATATCGAAAATATCATAACTGTAAATTACAGTATTCATAAATAAATACAAAACAGCGAACAAATGCATAAAATACAATATCAAGTTTAAAGAAATTAACGAATACTGTACAGTAGTGTGTCTCCGATCTACGGTACCTAGCTACAAACCCACTCCAGCCGTGTCACTCTAGGCAGCGCAGGTGCGTATACAAACAATCATGTAAATGAAAAATAAGCTTAACAGAATAATGTCGTACTCGTGCACTCTTCTAATTCTAGAGCCACTTTTACTAGAAAATACAATTTTGACATAAAAAATTGGAAATTATTATGAAAATCGAAAAGATTGTAACAGCAACTTGCAGTGTGCAGAAATGAATGGAAGTCTGCGGAATAATGCATGCGGTACAATATCAAGGTTAGAGAATATAACGATGATCAATCACTAGTGTCGCTCAGATCTACCGAACGCAGCAACAAAGAACTCCATCGGTGCCCCACCGGAAGCGTAGGTACATGCGCAGACAATCGCATAAAATAACAGTAAGAATAGCAAAATAACGTACAAAACGTAGAATCAAGTAATACCACAGACACTTTTACAACGGAATACGTACTTTTATACCGGGAATTCAAAATTTTGATAAAAACAGAAAATATCGTAACAGTAAATTACAGTACGCGTAAATAAATGGTTAACCAGGAAAAAACGCATACAGTACAATATCAAGGTTAACGAAGTTATCATCTAAATCATATAAATCATAATATATCAAGTTAAATAACAAAGAATTTAACAGAATATTGCCACAAACGTACACTCAACTAATTCCAAAGGCACTTTCACTAAGATGTAAAATTTATTATGCTAAAAATTGAAAATTTTGAAAACAAAAAACGAAAATACCAAAGCAGTAAGTTACAGTATGTAGACAGCAGTAGAAATCTCCGAGAGGAAGCAATCGGCACAATATCTGGGTTATACAAATTAACTAGAACCATACAGCAGTGTCGCTCCAATCTAGCAAACGCAACTACAAGGCCACTCCAGTAGTGTCGTTCCGGAAGCGTAGGTTCGTATACATATGGTCATATGGAATAACAATGTGTTTAACAAAACATTGACATAAAATTACACACATCTAATTCCCACGGCACATTTCCTGCAAAATGCAATTTAGTAAATTAAAAACTGGAAATTATGAAAGAAAACCGAACGCATCATAACAGTAAATTACGGTATGCGTAAATAAATTGAAAACTGTCAAAGAATGCATACGGTAAAAAAACGAGGTTAACGAAAGTAACGTAGACCATTCAGTAGCGCCATTTCGTACTGCAGTACGCAACTGCAAGAACAGTGCAATCGGTTCGCTGCGGCAGCGTACGTACGCCATGCAATTATGCAAATAACAACAAATATAACGAAATATTGTCATAATCATACACTCAACTAATTCCGAAGACACATTTACGAAGAAATATAATTTTTGAGTCTAAAAATTGAAAATTTTGAAAAAAAATCGAAATCATCATGACAGTAAACAACAGCATTTGTAGATAATTAGAAAATTAGATGGAATGCATATGGAAAAATATTATGGTTAAAGAAATTAACGAGGGCCATACAGTATGGCCGTCCTATCTGGTGTACGCAACTACAAGACCACTCAATCGTGTCGATACGGAAGCGTAGATACGTATACAGACAAGCATATGAGATAATAACAAGCTTAACAATGTATTGTCATATGCGGAAACTCAACCAATTCAGACGGAAACGATACTCAGAAGTACAGCTTTTCAAATTAAAAATTAAAAATTTTGAAAGAATATCGAAAATATAACGGTAAATTGGAGTAAGTATAAATAATTGGAAAACATGGGGAGAAACGGATGCGGCTTAAAATCAAGGTTTAAGAAATTAAGGTATATTATCCAGTTGAGCTTCTCCGATCTTCCGTACACACCTACAACACCAATTCCTTCGTACAGATCCGCAGCGCCGATAGGCATACGGTGACGAGCAGGGTTGCATCACAACGATCTACCATTCTCAACTGCAAGCTCACTTCCAGTCGTGTGGTTCCATTAGCGTTAGCATGTGTACAAAGAATCATATAATACAACATCAAATTCAACTTAATATTGTCACAAACGCACGCTCAACTAATTCCAAATGCACTATGCCTAAGAAATACAATTTCCAAAATATAAAATTTGCATGTTGCGAAGAAAATGGCAAGTACCATAACAGTAAATTACATTATTTGCAAAGAAATTGAAAACTGAGAAAGAATGCATACGGTACAGTATTAAGGTTAAAGAATTAATTGAAGACCACAAAGAACTATCGCTCAGAGCTCCCGAAACAAACTGTATGTCCACACAACCCGTTTCGCTCCGGAAACGTAGGTACGTATATAGAACGTCGTATAAAATAACAATACGATTAACAATATTATGTCGTAATAGTGAACTCAACACATTCAGCTGAAACTTTTAATGAGATATACAAATTTTAATACTAAGAAATGTCAATTTTGAACCGAATCGAAAATATCAGAAAAGTAAATTACAGTACGAATAAATAAATGGATGACTGGGAAAAAATGCATGCAGTACAATAACAAAGTTAGAGAAATTAGCGAAGACCGTCGAGTAGTGCCGCTCCGATCTACACAAAGCAACTACATAGCAAACTCCAGTCGTGCATGGCAGCGCAGACACGTATAGAGACGATCATATAAAATAACAACAAACCTGATAAGATATTGGCATAAAAGGACACTCCACTGTTTCCAAAGGCAGCTTTACTATGGAAAACAATTTCTTACAACAGAAATTTAAATAATGAATAAGAAATCGAAAATATCATTACATTAAATTACAGAATGTGTAAGTAAATGGACTAATTGGTGAAAAGATGCAAACGGTACTAGATCAAGGTTAACGAAAGTGACGTAGGCCATTCAATAGTGCCAGTCCTGTCTGCCGAACGGAACTGGAAACCACTGCAGTCGTGACGCTCCGGAAGCGTAGGCACGTATACACTCAATCGTATGAAATAACAAAGAATTTGACATAATATTGACGTAAACGTACACACATATAGTTCCAAATACACTTTTACTAGGAAATACAATTATTGATTCTAAAAATTGTAAAATATGAAAAAAATGAAATATATCATAGCATTAAGTAACAGTATGTAGTAATGAATGGAAGTCTGGAAAACAATGCAAACGGTACAAATTGAAGGTTATACAAATTAACGAAGACCATCCTGAAGCGTCTCTCCGTTCTGCCATACGCTACCGCAAGGCCTCGACTGTGGTGTCGCTCCGACAGCGTCGGTACGTATACAGACAACCATATATAATAACAATTAGTTAAACACAATAATGTCATAAACGTACACTCAATTAATACAAAAGACGCGTTTAATAAGGGATACAATTCTTTAAAATAAAAATTGTGAACTTTAAAAAAAATCGAAAATTCGACAACTCTACACTACAATATGTATAAGCAAATGGATTACTGGGCAAAAATGCCTACGGTACAAAATCAAGGTTAAGGAAATTAACGAGGATCATCCAGTACTGCAACTCCGAACTGACGGACGCAGCTGCCGGACATCGCAAGTGGCGCCATTCGAGCAGTGTACGTACGTATAAGGACTGTCATATAAAATAACAATTTGTCCATCAAAACAATGTCATGAACGTAGACTCAAGTAATTCCACGGCACTTTTTCTAGGAAAGCCAATTTTATCTAAATAAAAATTGAAAATGTCGTAGAAAATGGAAAATATCATAACAGCAAATTGCAGTATGTATAAATAAATGGAACAGAGGGCAAAATGGATATGGCACAAAATCAACGTTAAAGAAATTACCGAAGACCATCCACTTTGCCGCTCCGATCTGCCGTAGTCAACTACAAAGCAACTGCTGCCGTGTCGCTCCGGAAGAGTAGGAACGTATACGCAAAATCGTATAAAATAACATGTTGAACAAAATGTTGTCGTAAGCGTACAGTGAACTAACTCTATAGACACTTCACTAACAAATAGAATCTTGTAAAGTAAAAATTGAACATTTTGACGAAATCAGAAATATCATAAGAGTAAATTACAGAATGTATAAATAACTGGAAGACTAGGGGAAAACGCATACTGTGAAATATCAATGTTGGAGAAATTAACGAAGATCATACATAACTGTTCCTCCGATATAGTGAATGAAGCTGCAAGACAACTGCAACCATGTCGATCCGGATGCGTATGTACTTATGCCGAAAATCATATAAAATAACTATAGGTTCAACAAAATTTTGTAATAAAAGTACACTCAACTAATTCCAAGGACAATTTCACTAAGAGATACAATTTTTTAAAATAAAGATTGAAAATTTTGAAAAAAGTCGAAAATGTGATAGCAGTAAATTACAGTATGTATAAATAAATGAAAAAATGGGAACAAAATCAAGGTTACAGAAATTACCAAAGGCCATCCAGTATTGCCGCTCCGATCTATTGTTCGCAATTACAACACCTCGCTAAAAGAGTCGCCGAGGCAGCATAGGGATCTATACAGACAATTATATTAAATATCATCAATCGTAACGTAATATGTCATAAACGTAGACTCAACTAATTCAAAAGACACTATTGTTGAGGAGTACAGTTTTCAAAATCATAAATAGACCGTTTTGAAAAACAATCGGAGATATCATAGCAGTATATTACAGCTATAGTCCTGTCGCTCCGGACGCTTAGGTAAGTATACTGAAAGTCATATAAATTGGCAATGAATTTAAAGAAATACTATGATAAATGTAAACTCAACTAATTCCAAAGATATTTCTGTAAAAAATACAATTTTTGAAATTAAATATTGGAAGACTTGAATAAAATCGGAAATATCATAACAGTAAATGACTGAATGTAGAAATAAATAGAAACTATCGAAAGAATGCATACGATACAATATCAAAGTTAAAGAAATTATCGAAGACCATTCAGCAGTGCCACTCCGACCTGCCGTGCAAAACTACAAGACATCGCCAGTCGTGTCGCTCCGTCAGCGGAAGTACGAACAGAGAAAATCCTATAAAATTACAAAGAATTTTACAAATCATTGTCATACTCGTTCACTTTACTAATTCGATGTCACTTGTCATTAAAAATAAAATTATTAAAACAAAAGGTTGCAAATTTTGAAAAAAATTGAAAATATCATAACCGTAAGTTACAGTATGTATAAATAAATGGAAAACTGGGAAAAATAACACCGGTACATAATCATGTTCAAACAAATTAATGTGGACCTTGCAGTATGCCGCTACAATCTGCCGAACGCTACTGCAAGACCATACCAGCCGTGTCGCTCCGGAAGCCCAGGCATCTATACAGACAATCATATAATACCACAATAATTTTAACAAGATAATGTCATAAACGTTCACTGAACTAATTGCAAAGACACGTTTACTAAGAAATACAATTCCTTAAACTAAAAATTGAAAAATTTGGAAAAAATTGAAACTATCAAAACAGAAGGTTACAGTATGTATATATAAATAGATAGCTGGAAAAAATGCATACGGTACAAAATCAAGGCTAAAGAAATAAACTAAGATCATCGAGCAGGGCCACTCCGATCTGTCTTACGCTACTAGAACACCTCACCAGTCGTGTCGCTCCGCAGCGTAATGACCTATACAGACAATCATATAAAATAACAATAAGTTTAATGACATAATGTCATGAACGAACACTCAATTAATTATAGTGACACCTTTACAGAGAAATACAACTTTTTAAAGTATAAATTGAATGTGTTGAGGATATATCGATAATATCAGAACAGTAAGTTACAGTAGGTTGAGATAAATAGAACACTTCGAAACAATGCAAATGGTACAATATCAAGGTTAGTGAAATGAACAAAGACCATACAGTATGCCGCTCCGATCTGCAGTACGCTCTTGCAGGACAGTACGTGGAGTAAAACACCTTGTTCAGAGGGAGGGACTAGTATATGGTTTAGTCTCGAGCGCCATAATTTCATGCATGAATTAGAAGATCGAGGGACAAACCGTCCGAGAACGTTACCACCTTCTGTGAGCGATGAACGGCTAAGTCAATTCCTAAACCTATCCAGTGATTCGGAGAGTCAAAGCAGGTGTTGCTGGAGTAAATCCGCAGAACAGTACTGCCAATAGACTCCGTTCTTCATGGTTTGAACAAAATAGTAGAGCATCAAAGCATTTAAGAGCGTTGGCAAATGGTACAAAGTCAAACATTTTACCGATGGCCCTACCTTTGCTGATGCTAACCAGCCGTTTCGAGAGTATAACTAAGTGTCCAGAGAAAGAAATTAGTCCTCATTTGTGTGACGGGCCACGTAATTTCATGTATGTATTAGAATATCGAGGGTCAAAGCTTTCGAAAACGTTACCAGCTTTTGTGAGAGCCGAACAGCTGAGTCAATAGCTTCAGCCATCCAATGATTCCAAGAGTGAAACCAGATATTCCGGGAGTGAGTCCGCTCAACATAATTGCCAATAGACATCTTAATTCACGGTTTGGGTATTAAAATAGAGCGTCCAACCGTGTGTGAACGTTACCAATTATTACAAGGTCAAACGCCTTAGCGATGACCATACCCTCTGAAAAACTAACCCGCTGTATCGGAGTATAACCTCGTGTACAGTGAAAGAAATTAGTATTCATTTCAGTGACGGCACGTTCACTTTATGAATGAATTACACGATCGATGGTCAAACCGTTCGAGATCGTTACAGAACTCTTTGAGAGACGAAGGAATAAGTCGATAGCTTCAACTATCCTATAATTCCGAGAGACTAACCAGAAAATCCGAGGCAAATGCGCTCAAGTGTACTGGCAATAGCTACCTTAATTCGAGGAGTGAATATTAAAATAGGGAATCACAGCGTGCGAAAACGATACTAATTTCTATAAAGTAAAGTGTTTTACTGAACGCCTTACCGCCCGAGAATCTATCCCGCCGAATCGAGAGTATAACATCGTGTTTCGGGCCACACATTAGTATACAATTTGGTGACGTCACCATACGTTCATGTATGAATTTGAATATCGAGGGTCAAACCGTTCGAGAACGTTGCCACCTTCTGTAAGAGACGAACGGATATGTCAATAGCTCCACCTATTCTACGATTGCGAGTGTTAAATATCGTATTCTGGGAGTAAATCGGGTGAGCAGTATTCGCAATTGACACATTAATTTGCGGTTTGAATATTAAAGGAGAGCGTCATGCCGTTCGAGAACATTACCAATCCATATAAAGTGAAATATTTTATCTAAGGCCTTACCCTCCGAGGACCTGACCTGCTGCATCGAGAGAATAACATCGTATTCTGGACCAGAAATGAGTATTCAATTCTTTGACGGAATCCTTATTCTCGTGCATGAATTAGAAGGTCAATGGTCAGACCTTTCGAGAACGTTACCACGCTGTGTAGGAGTCAAAAGGCCAAGTCAGTTACTTAAGCGATCCTGTGCTTGCGAGAGTTAATCCAGGTAATCCGTAAGTACTTCCGTTGGAGAGTATTGTCGACAGACACCTTAATTCACGTTATAATTATTCAGGTACTGAGTCAAACCACCGGAGAACATTATAAATTAGAACAAATTAATTTTTTTTACCCAATACCTTACCTTCCGTGATCCTAACTCGCTGTAGCGAGTGTCTTGCTTAATGTACGCGAAAACAAATTCGTTGTCATGTTAGCAGGCGGACACCACATTTTCACTTATAAATAGCAGAATGAAGAGTCCAACCGTTTGAATACGATACCACCACCTTTGGGACTCGAACGACTGAGTCAATATCTACAGCTATCCAGTGACCCCGTAGAGAATAAACCAGCTATCTCAGGAGTAAATTCCCGAAACAGTATTGGCAGTAGACACCTTAATTCACGCTGTGAGTATGAAGTTAGAGCGTCAAACCGACGGTGAACATCATAGGTTGCTACAATGTCATTCTTATTGCAGATTACCATACCTTCGGAGAACATAACCGGCTGCAGGGTGTGTCTTGCTTCGGGTTCAGTGAAATAAATTACTAGACATTTTAGCAACGGACACCTTAACTTCGTATATGAACTAGAAGATCGAATGTCAAACCGTTCGATATCCTTACCACCTTATTTGAGAGTCGAAAGGTTATGTCTAAAGCTTCACCTATCCAGTGACTCGGAGAGTTAAACCAGGTAATCCGGAAGAAAATCCACAGTGCAGTATTACCAATGGACACTTTAATTCGTGTATTGAAAATTAAGGTAATCGGTAGAAAGAATGACTTCATACGTATTGGTAATGTTGGATTGTCTCCGCACATTAATATTCATACCGTTAATTAATGTGTCTATTGCTATCACTAATCACCGTACTTACTCCCGGAATATCTGGTTTGGCATTGAGAGTCACAGGATAGGCGAAGCTATTGTCTTAGCCGTTCGTCTCTAATAGAAGGTGGTAACGTTCCCAAGCGGTGTAACAATCGATCTTCTTATTCTACATGAAATTAAGGTGTCTGTTACTAAAATGTACACTAATTTGTTTCTCTGAACACGAAGTTATACTATTGATAGAGCGGGTTTTGATCTCCGAAAGTAAAGCCTGCGGTAAAATGTTTGACACTATACCAGTGGGTAACGTTCTACAAAGGTTTGACACTGTACTTTAATTTTCATAACATAAATTAAGGTGTATATTGCCTATACTGAACAGCGGATTCTCTCCCGGAATACCTGGTTCGAATCACGGAATCACGGGATAGGTGAACCTCTTGACTTAGTTGCGCGTATCTCACAGAAAGTGGTAACTTTCTGGAACACTATGCCTATCGATCTTTTTATTCCTTTATGAATTGAAGGTGCCCATAACCAAAAGGAATAATATGTTGTTTCCCTGAAGACGAACTTAGACTATCGATACAGCAGGTCAGGATATCGGAGGATAAGTTCTTTGGTAAAACGTTAGACGCTATACAAATTGGTAAAGTTCGACAAACATTTGACATCCCTTGACATTCCACTTTAATATTTATACCTTGAATTATCGTTTCCATTGGTAATGCTGCACTGTGGATTCACTCCCGGAATACATGGTCTGTCTCTCGGAATGACAAGATAGGTGTACCGATTGATTTAGCAGTTGGACTCTCGAAGAAAGTGGTAACTTTGTCCCATCGTTTGTACCCCGATCGTCGTATTCATGCATGAATGTAAGATGTTCGTTTTCCAAAATGTCTACTAATTTGTTCCGGTGAACATGATGCAAGCCAATCGCTACAGCGGGATGGGTTCTCGGATGGTAAGGCCATCGGTTGAAAGTTTCACTCTATATCAATTCGTTACGTTCTACAACGGTTTGATAATGTACTTTAGTATTTAAACCGAGAATTGCGGTGTCAATTGCCAATACTATTCAGCAGATTTACACGCGGAATACCTCATTTGGCTATCGGAATTACAGGATAAGTGAAGCTGTTGACATAGCCATTCGATTCTGAATGTAGGTGGTACGTACTCGATCAGTTTGGCACTCGTTCTGCGAATTCACACATGAAACTGAGGGTGCCGTCAGTAAGATATATAATAATTTGCTTCCATGAACACGAAGTCATACTCTCTATACGGCGGGATATATTTTCGCAAGGTAAGGCTTTCAGTAAAAAGTTTTACTGTATAGGAATAAGCGTTCTGCAATGGCTATTACTGTTCCTTAATATTTATATTGTGAAATAGCGTGTCTAAATCCAATACTGTTCTGCGGGGTAAGTCGCGGAATACATGGTCTGCCTCTAGGAATCGCAGGATAGGTGAAGCTATAGGCGTATCTGAACGACCCACGAAGAAGTTTGGGTTCCTCTAAGCCATCCGTGAAATTAAAGCGCCTATCACTAAAATGTATAACTAATGTAATGTAAAATGTAATACTAATTTGTTTCCTTGAACACGACGATGTACCCACGATACAGCATTCTAATTCACGGTATGAATATTAATATACAGATCCATGCCGTTCTAGAACGTTACTTATTGCTATGGAGTCAAACATTTCAGAGAAGGCCTTACTTTCGAGTAGCTAATCCGCTGTATCGAGAATATATCTACGTGTTCAGAGGTACAAACTAGTATACATTTAAGTGACGTGCACCTTAATTTCATTCATTAATGATATGACCGAGGGTCAAACCGCTCGAGAACCTACCACCTTATGTGAGAGACGAACAGCTAAGTCAATAGCTTCACCTATTCACGGTTTGAATAGTAAAGTGGGGCGTCAAACTATTTGAGAGCATTGCCAATTGGTATAAAGTCAAACACATTACGAGTGGTCTCAACTTCGGAGAAGCAATCACGCCGTTTCGAGAGTATAACCTCGTGTTCATAGAAAGAAATTGGTATTCATTGCAGTAACGGGCACGTTAACTTCACGTATAAATCAGAAGATTCAGGTTCAAACATTTCGAGACCGTTACCACTTTCTATGACATTCGAACGGCTAGGTCAATTGCTTCCGCCATCTTGCGATTCCGAGAGTCTTATAAGGTAATACAGGAGTAAATCCACTGAACTGTATTGGCAATAAATACGGTAGTTCACGGTATGAATAGTAAAGCGAAGCCTCAAACCGTTTGAGAACGTTACAAATTCCTATGAAGTCAAACGATTCACCGTAAGGCCTTACCATCCGTCAACCTAGCCCGCTTGATCAGAAATATAATTTCGTGTTCAGAGATAGAAATTACTATTCGTTGCAGTGACGGGCACATAAACATCATGTATGAATTGGTAGATCGAGGGTCAAGCAGTTCGAGGACCGAACCGCCATCTTTGAGAGTCAAGCGGCCAAGATTACAGCTTCTACCGTCCTGTGATTCCTGGGATCGAAACTGGATTTCCGGGAGTAAATCCGCTGAATGGTATTGACATTAGACGCCATAATTCACGATTTGAATAATACAGTAGAAGGCCAATCCGTCGGAGAACATTCCCAATTTGTATAGAGCCATTCTTTTCACCGATTATATTGCCTTCCGAGAACCAAACCCGCTGTAGCGATTCTCACGCTCAGTCCTCACGGAAATAAATTGGTAGTCATTACAGCAGAGGCACACATTTAGATATATGAATTAGTAGATCACGGGTCAAGTAGATCGAAAACCTTTCCACCTTCTGTGGGAGTCGACTCGCTATGTCAACAGCTTGACCTATCCTGTGATTCGCAGAGTCAAACCAGGTACTCCGGGAGTATGTCCGCCGAACGGCTTTGACGAGAAACACCTTAATCCACTGTATGAATATTAAAGTAGACCGACAAAGCGCTGTAGAGCGTTAGCTATTTGTATAGAGCCTAACATTTTACCGAAAGCCATACTGTTGGGGCAGATAACCCATCGTACCGGAAGTATAACTTCGTGTTCTGAGAAACACATTAGTATACATTTTGGTTATGGGAACTGTAGTTTCATGCACGAATGACATAATCAAGGGTCATCTCGTTCGCGTACGTTACCACCATCTTTGAGAGTCGAACTGCCTGGCCAATAGCTTCACATATTCTGTCATTTCGAGAGTCAAATTAGGTAATCCAGGAGTGAGTCCGCTGAAGTTTACTTGCAACTGCCACCTTAATACACGATATGAATATTAATGTAAAGTGTCAAACCGACGGAGCACATTACCAATGCCGATAATGTCACTCCATCTACCGAATACCATACCTTCCGAGAACCGAACACTCTGTAGCGAGTGCCATGCTTAGTGTGCACAGAAACAAAAAAGTACACCCTCTGGCGAACGAACACCAGATGGTTGTGTAGAAATATCAACATCGAGAGTCAATGCGTGTGAGAACGTTAAAACCATCTTTGAGAAACTAACGGCTAAGTGAATGGCTTCACCAATGCAGTCATTCCGAGAGTGAAACCAGATTTTCCGGTAGTAAATCCGCTGAACAGTATTAGGAATAGACACCGCAATACACGGTTTGATTATTAAAGCAGGCCAACAAGCCGTTGTAGAACATTATCTACTCGTTCTATTCCAATAACTATCGCTCACCAACGGTTTGACTCTGCACTGTAGTATATATACCGTGAAATTGGGTGTCTAATGCCAATACTGCATAGCCGACTTACTCCCGGAATACCTGGTTCGACTCTCGGTATCACAAGATAGGTGAAGCTGTTGACTTAGCTGTTCGCATCTCAAAGAAGGTGCTAACGTTCTCGAACGGTTTGGCCCTCGATCTTCTGATTTATAGATGAAATTATGGTGCCCGTCACTAACATTTATGCCATTTTGCTTCTCTGAGCAGGAGGACATATTCTCGACACAGCGGGATAGCTTCTCGGAACGTACGGCCTTCGGTGAGGAGTTAGCCCCTATACGAATAGGTATATTAGTTCAACTGTTGATTCTGTACTTTAATAATTATAGTGGGACGTAGGACTTATAATACAAATACTGTACAGCGGATTTGCTCCAGGAATACGTGGTGTGACCCTCGGAGTCATAGGATGAGTGCAGCTATTGACTTTTCCGTCAGGCTGTCAGAGAGGGTGGTATCGTTCTCGAACGGTTTGACAACTGATCCTCTAATTAATACACGAAATTAAGGTGCCTGCCACGAAAATATATACTAATTAGTATCTCTGAACACGAAGTTACACTCTGGATGCAGCGGACTATGTTGTTGGTGGGTAAGGACCTCTGTATAACTTATGACATTATTAAAATAGGTTTCGATCTCCGAGGGATCGACTTTGTACCTTAATATTCGAACAGTGAATTAAGGTATCCATTGCTAATACGGTTCAGCGGATATGCTCCTGCTATTCCGGGTGTGACTCTCGGAACCACCGGATAGGAGAAGCTATTCGCTTAACCGTTCATCTCCCAAGCAAGGTGGTAACGATATCGAATGGACTGAAACTCGATGTTTTATTTCTTGAATGAAATTGTGGTGCCGTCACTAAAATGTATACCAACTGGCTCCTATGAACACCAAGTTATTCCCTCGATGCAGCCGGTGAGATTCACGGAAGGTAAGGCCTTCGGCAAATCGTTTGACATTATACCAATTCGTAACGCTATGGAACTGTTAAACGCTCTACTGTAATATTGACAGCTGGTCTTCTAATTCATACATGAAAATAAGGTTCCCGTCACTGAAATGAGAACTAATTTCATTCTACAAAGACGAAGTTATACTCTCGATAAAGCGGGTTAGGAATTCAGGTGGTAAAGTCCACGGGAAAACGTTTGAATTTATCGAAATTAATAGCGTTCCACAACGGTTTGACGCTCTGCATTAGTATTCAAACCGTGGAATGGGATATCTATTGCCAATACCGTTCACCGGCTTTAATCCAGGAATACGTGGTATAACCCTCGGAAACACAGGATATGTCAGGCTTTTGACATACTCGTTCGAGTCTCAAAGATGCAGGTAACGTTCTCGGATGGTTTTGCAATCGATCGTCGATTTCATTCATGAAATTAAGGTGCTCGTCACTAAAATTTATAGTAATATGTTCCACTGAACACCATGTTACACTCTTGATTCGTCGCGTTAGGCTTTCGGAGGGTAAGACTTTCAGTAAAACGTTTGATTTCATTCCAATTGATAACGCTGTCAAACGGATGACGCACTACCTTCATATTTACACCCTGAATTAAGGTGCCTAATGCCAATACTATTCAGCGGACTTACTCCCGGAACACGTGGTTTGTCTCTCTGAATCACAGGATAAGTGTAGCCATTGACATAGCTGTGCCACCCACAAAAGAGTGAGGTAACGATCTTAAACGGTTTAACACCTGATCTTCTAATTCATACATGAAATTAAGGTGCCGGCCACTAAAATACATACTAATATGTATCTCTGATCTCGAAGTTACACTCTGCATGCAGCGGACTATGTTGTTGGAGGGTAAGTACCTCTGTAAAACTTATGATATTATAACAATAGGTAACGATCTACAAGGGATCGACACGGTACCTTAATATTCGAACCGTGAACTAAGGTATCTATTGCTAATACTGTTCAGCGGATATGCTCATGCTATTCCGGGTGTGACTCTCGGAACCACCGGATAGGGGAAGCTATTCGCTTAACCGTTCGTCTCCCAAAAAAGGTGGTAACGATATCGAATGGACTGAAACTCGATGTTTTATTTCATGAATGAAATTGCGGTGCCGTCACTAAAACGTATACCAACAGGCTTCTATGAACACCAAGTTATTCTCTCGATGCAGCTGGTTAGGTTCTCGGAAGGTATGGCGGTCGGTAAGACGTTTGACTATATACCAATCGGTAACGCTCTCAAACAGTTTGACGCTGTACTGTAATAATCATACGGTGAATTAAGGTGTTCATTGCCAATAGTGTACAGCTGATTGATTCCTGGAATAAATGGGTTGACTATCGTAATAACAGGATAGGTGAAGCTATTGTCACAACTGTTCGACTCTCAAAGAAGGTAGGATTGTTCTCGAAGGTTGTGACTCTCGATTATTCTGTTCATACTATAAAATCAGATCTGCATCTGCTATAATGTCAACTAATTGGTTTCCGTATGTTGTATTTTAATATTCACTCTGCGGATTAAGGTATCTATACCCCATACTCTGCTGCGCATTTAGCCTCGGATTACCTGGTTCGACACTCGGGATCACAGGACAGATGTAGCAATTGACATTGCCGTTCGCCTCTCGAAGAAGATGAGAAGGATCTCGAACGGTTTGACACTCGATCTTCTAATTCATGCAGGAAGATAAGGTGCTCGTCACATGAAATGTATACCAATTCTATTACCAGAAAATGTAGTTATTCGTTCCATGCAGCGGGTTATGTTCGCTGAAGGTACGGCCTTCGGTAAAACTTTTGACTTTCTAAGGGCTGGTACCGTTCGCAAACGGTGTTACTCCAAATTTTCATATTCATGCCGTGAATTAAAGAGACTTTTGCCACTGCTGAACAGGGCATTTGGTCCCGGAGTACCTGGTTGGACAATCGGAATAACGGGATAGGCTAAGGTCTTGACTTAGACGCTCGACTCTGAAAGATGATGGTAAAATTCTCGTACTCTTTGACGCCCGATTTTGCTATTCATATGTGAAAATAACATGTCCTTATGCTATAGTGTCTACTAGTTTGCTTCCGTGTACAGTAAGCAAGGCACTCGATACAGCGAGTTAAGTTCTCCAAAGGTGAGGTATTAAGGTAAGGTAAGGTACGGTAAGGTAAGGTAAGGTAAGGTAAGGTAAGGTAAGGTAAGGTAAGGTAAGGTAGGGTAAGGTAAGGTAAAAAGAGTGACAGTATGAATTGTTAACGTTCTTCCAGTGTTCAAATCTGTGCTTTAATTTTTAAAGTACGTATTAAGGCTTCTAACGCCGACACTGTTCAGCGGATTTACTCCTGAAATGACAGGACTCACTCTCCGAATCTAACGTATAGGTAAAGCTATTCACTTGGCAGTTCGAATACCATACAATATTGTTACTGTCACGAAATGATTTACCCTCGATCGTCTAATACATATATGAAATTAAGATGCCGTCACTAAAATGTATACTAATTTGTTTCCCTAGACACGTAGCATTACTCCACATACGGTGGGATAGCGCATCGGGCGGCGAAGCATTCAGTAAAACGTATGTCTTTATAGCAATTAGTTACGTTCGCACACGTTTTGACGCTCTGTTTTAACATTCATACCCTTCAATATAGTGTCGGTTGCCATTACTCTTGAGCGTATTTGAGCCCGGAATATCTAGTTTCACTCTCAGAATCACAGGATAGGTGATGCTATTGACTCAGCCGTTCGACTTTCAAAGAAGGTGGGAACGTTCTGGATGCTTATTACCAATAGACACCTTAATGCACGGTTTGAATACTATAGAAGAACATCAAACCGTTTGAAAACGTTACCTATTGCTATAAATTCAAACGTTTTGCCGGAGACCATACCCTCCATAATACTAACTAGCTGTATCGAGAGTATAACTACGTGTTCTGAGATAGAAATTAGTATTTATTTCACTGTCAGGAAACATAATTTCGTGTATAAAATAGAAGATAGATGGTCGAACCGTTTGAGAATGTTTCCACCCTCCTTGAGTGTCCAGCGGAGAAGTCAATACCTTCAACTATCCTTTGAATCCGAGAGTCAAACCATGTAAATCGACAATAAATCAGCTGAACAGTACTGGAAATGGACACCTAACTCCACAGGTTGAATATTAAAATAGAGCATCACACCGTTTGAGAACGTAACCAACAGCAATACTGGGAAACGTTTGACCGAAGGCTTTACCTTCAGCGAACTTCACCTCCATCATAGGGTGTGTAACTTCATGTTCAGTGGAAGAAATTAGTTTTCATTTCAGTGACAGGAACCGTAACTTCATGTATGAATTAGAAGTTCGAGCGTCAAACCGCTCGAAAATGTTGCCACCTTCTGCGGGGGGGGGGGGACTGCACAGCCAATAGCTTCACCAATCCTGTTATTCCGAAAATCATGCCAGGTATTCCTGTTGTAAATTCGCTGTACACTATTGGCAATGGACAACTTAATTCCCGATATGAATATTACGGTAGATCGTCAAACCGTTTGAGAATCCTACTAAATGGAATAATGTAATACACTTCAATGGATGCCTTACCGTCCTAGAATATGGTTTTAATAAAATAGAAAATATAATATTTAATTGATTTAATTTTAAATTCATTAAAGGAAATCATTCTATTAAAATAAAAAAAATAAAAATTATTAAATATATTCTAATCTCAAATGAAATTATTTGAGCAATAGATCGAATAGAACTTAATATTGCATAATTATTATTTGAAAATCAACCAATTGTAGAAACTGGAAAAATATTAATCTCATAATAAAAAAAACAAAAACTTTTGAATATTTAAATTTAATAAATATATTTAAATTAATTCAAGGATAAATTAATCATAAAACAAAAGATGAAATAAATATAACTATTGGACTAATAATAAATATTAAACTATAATTAAAAATAAATCATTCTTCACTTATTAATTTTAAAGCGTCTCTAAAAGGTTGTAGTAAACCTTAAAATCCATTCTTATTTGGCCCTTTTCGATATTGAATATATGATAATAATTTACGTTCAAATAAAGTTAAGAAAGCAACCCCAATTAACAAAGAATCACTATGATTAAGAAATTTGATATTCAAAAATAATAATAATTCTTGTAAAATATAATTATTATTTATTATGTATATAATATAACGTATTTAAACTCTAAATTTAACACACTTTAATTTGTTAAAATAATTATATTACTTTTAATTTTTAAATATTTATTATATGCAATAAAGTTATTTCTCAATTAAAGTCCTTTCGTGCAATTAATTAATCAAATTATTATAGATAGATACAGATCTGACTTACGTCGAGCTGAACTGAAATCATGTGAGATTTCATAAGTCGAAAAGACTTAACCTTCACATTTTTGCATTCAAATTTTTCTTAATTCAGCATGGAGGTCGCAATCATCTTTATTAATTTGATCTTTAAAAAGATATTACGCTGTTATCCCAAAGGTAATTTATTCCTTTAATTAGTATTATTGTATCAAATTTAAATATTACCTCAAGTCAACGTTTAATAAATATTATAATATAAATTTTAATAAATTTATAAGTCCTCTCAATTAAATATTAATTTAATGATATTAATTAAATATATTATTAATTATTATTAGACTAAAATAAAATTCTATGGGGTCTGATCGTCCCATAATCTAATTTTAGCATATTTACTAAAAATTTATATTAATCAACTATGATTGAGACAGTATATAATTCATTAATTCTTTCACTCCATTCTTTAATTAAAGGACAAATGATTGTGCTACGTTAGTACAGTCAATATACTGCAGCTATTTAAAAATTCATTCTGCAGATTTGACTTCAAATTAAATTCTAAAAGACATGTTTACGATAAATATATACATTCTTACTAAATAATTACTAATTTAATCATTATAATAAATTTTTATTATTTTAAAATCTTTTTTTAAATTATTATATTAAATTACTAACTTTTTCTAATTTTAATTTTAAATTATTATATATTTTTTATTAATAATTATTTGTAAATTAATAAAAATAAAATATAATAAATATAAATTATAATTTATAAATTTATAGTTTATCCCATAAATTTTCAATATAAAAAGTTTAATTATATATTAATTATATAATTAAAAATATTATACCTAAATTAAATTTAATTTTTTAAAATTTTGATATCAATAAATTCGAATAACATTTAATTTCTAAATACAAATTTATAATTTTTATTGTACAAAAAAATTATTTATATTTAACTCATTTATATTCGAGATGGTTAAATATAATTAAATTAAATTAATTAACCCTGATACAAAGGGCACAAAATAAATTTTATTTTATAATATATAAATTAACTTTTCAATTCCTTTACTTACTATATGTTGAAATATAATTAATTCTAAATAAATACTTTAACGTTAAATATTAATTATAATTATAATTGTTCTAAACCTATTTATAAATTAAAAAATAATTTATAAATTCAATAATTCTAAAAGTAAAATATTTATTTTATATAAATTTAATATACAAAAATTATCATTAATTAAAAAAATTAATAATTATTAAGTTTAAAATTTTAAGAACTAAAAACACTTTCCAGTACTTTTACTATGTTACGACTTATTCCATTTATAATGAAATTCACTGGCAATTTGTACATCTTTTTTATAATTTCAATATAAATTGTTACTTATATTTACTTTAAGTCCTCTTCCAAAATATTATTAAAATTAAATTATTCGAAATTAAATATTATTATAACTCATTTTATCTTAAATTTCCTATATCTCGGTTTGTATTTAAATTACATTAAATTTTAATATATTTATAATATATTATTTACAATAAATCTAAAAACAACAATACATAAAGAAAATATTTAAGTATATCTTATCGTGGATTATCAAATTGACTTGCAAGTTTCCCTAAATAAATAATAAGACTGGAATATTATTTAACTTTTATGATTTATATTTAATTATTAATTAATTAATTATTTTTTATAACAGGGTATCTAATCCTGGTTTATAATAAAATTTTTTAAATCTGTTAAATTAAAAATTAAATTTAAATATACTTGAATAATTTCACCTAAATATTATTTCTTTCATTAAATAATAAATTTATAATATATAATTTCGATTGATTTAATTGATTTATAAAAATGGTTTAACCGCTGTTGCTGGCACTAAATTTATCTTTATTAAAATTAATTTTCAAATCTAATTTTCATTAATTGTTACAGAAATTAAATACTGAAATAAATATTTATTTTGAATACAAAATTTTTCTATATTATATTAATATTTAAAATAAGATAAATATATAATTTATTAGTTTAACTAATTGTTAAAACTATAATAAGATTTTTACATATTTCATTAAAAATTTAATTAAATTTGGATTAAAAACTTAAATTTTAACTTGAAATTGCATGTTTTATACTATAAATTATAACTAAAATCCAATTAAAAATTTTAAATTTAATTCTATTACTTTTTATGTAAGAAAGATATTTTATTTATAAACTAAAATTTTATAATAATTATTACATTTAGAATGAATTTAATTAATATACATATATATAAATAATTAATAAACCTATAATAATTAAATATGTTATATTTATTAATATTTATAAAGTTTAAAGAAATTACTTTAATAATTTAATAACCATTGATATAAAAAAATTTTTAATTTTAATATCCATAAATAAATTATTACAAAAAATAGTTATAAACCGACAATAATTAAATATGTTATATTTATTACTATAAATAATTTAATAGCCATTCATATTAAAAAATTTTTAATTTTTATATCTTTCAAAAAATTTTTAATTTTTATATCTTTCAAAAAATTATTACAAAAAATAATTAATAAACCTATAAATGAACAATATTAATACCACTATAATATATTGAAATAAATTATAATTTATAGATTTTATATTCTTAAATAAATTAGTACAAATAATTAACAGACCTATAAAATATTAATAAACAACATTCACTTAACATCTATAGGTTTTATGTTCTTATTAAATTAATAAACCTATAAAATATTAAAATAAACAATTTTTAATATTTTATTTGTTTTGTATCGTATAATAAGTTAAATTATCAATAAACCTATAAATATTAATAAACTATATTTATTTAACATTTATAGGTTTTACATTCCTATTAAATTATTAAACCTATAAAATATTGAAATAAATAATTTTTAAGATTTTACAGGTTTTGTATTCATAAATGAATTAAATAATTAATGAACCTATAAAATACTAAAATAAATTATAATGTTTATAGATTTTATATTCTTAAATAAATTAAATAATTTATAAAGCTATATATATTAAAGTTGTATTAATTTAATATTTATAGGTTTCGTATCTTTATATGAAGTTAATAATTGAAAAACCTATTAATATTAGAAAACTTTTACTATTTATAGGTTTTGTATCCATAAATAAATAAAATAATTAATAAATTATAATAAATAAATATTTATTTAATATTCGTAGATTAAAATAAATTATTACAAAATAATTAAAAAACATATAAATATAAAATAAATTATATTTCAAATTATAATTATTTAATAAACTAATATTGTAATTTAATAATTATTATTTTCTACTCAACTAAAATAATGTAAAATTAATTATTTATACTGCTCGACTAAAATAGTATAAAATTAATTGTTTATAATAAACTAATTTATACTACTCGACTAAAATAGTATCAAATTTATTATTTATACTACTTAAATAGTATAAAATTAATTATTTATACAACTAAAATGGAATAAAATGAATTATTTCTAATAAATTGAGTCATACTACTGGACTAAAATATTATAAAATTAATTATTTATACTATTAAAACAGTGTAAAATTAATTATTAAACATAAATTTCATTTAAATATTATTTAATGATATATCGATAGATTATCCATCCATAAGCTTAATAATTAGCTTATTTTTATTTTTATGTAATAAAATTTGTCAACATGAGAAAATTTCAATGGAACAAATTTTCATATTATATATGCAATAAAATTAGCTCAACACAATACTAGTCGAAGATATCAATGGAGCATGTTTTACACAATAAAATTTGTCAACAGTAGGAATTTTCAATAGGACAAATTTTCATATTATATATGCAATAAAATTAGCTCACCACAGTACTATACGAAAATATCAATGGAGTAAATTTTACTTAATAAAATTTGTCAGCAGTAGAAAATATATAATTTATTTATTGTTATTCCTACCTTAACTTATTCCTATATATATTAATTCACGCTATGAATATTAAAGTTGAAAGTCAAACCGTCGGAGAATATTTCCAATTGGTATAGAGTCACTCTTGTTACCGAAAACATACCCTCCCTAGAACCTAACACGCTGTAGCCTGTGTCATGCTTAGTGCTCACGGAATCAAATGTGTAGACATTATATCTGATGCACACCATATTTTCAAGTATGAATTAGAGGATTGAGAGTCAAACCGTTCTAGATGGTTACCACTTTCTTTGAGAGTCGCTCAGATACGCCTATAGCTTCACCTATCCTGCGATTCCTAGAGACATACCACGTACTCCGCGACTAATCCCGTGGTACAGTATGGGAATTAGACACGCTATTTCGCAAAATAAGTATTAAGGAATAGAGATAGACATTGCAGAACGCTTATTGCAATACAGTCAAACTTTTTACCGAAAGCCTTTCCTTGCTATATCCTATCCCACCGTATCGAGAGTATAACTTCGCGTTCAAGGAAGCATAGTATTATATATCTCAGTGACTGCACCCTAAGTTTCATGTGTGAGTTCGCAAAGCAAGTGTCAAACAGTTCGTGAACGTTACCACCTACATTGATAATCGAACGGCTATGTCAACAGCTTCACCTATCCTGAGATTCAGAGAGCCAAATGAGGTATTCCGCGAGTAAATCTGCTGCTTGGCATGGTCATTAGACACCATATTTCACGGTGTAAATATAAGAATACACAGACAAATTGTGGATGCACGTTATGCCTTGGTATAATGTCAGAAGATTTACGGTAGACCTTTCCCTTCAAGAATGTAACCTGCTGCATCGATAGTATAACTTGGTGATCAGTGGTCACTATTTGATATTCGAAAGGGTAGGTCTATAGCTTGAGCTATCCTGTTTTTCCGAGATTTAGATTCAGTAACCCGGGAGTAAATCCACCGAACAAATATTGGCAATTGACACTTATATTCACGGTTTGAATACTTATGTAGGGTATCAAACGGTCAGTGTAAATTGCCAATTCAAATAAAGTCATTCCTTTTACCGAATACTAACCTTAGGGGATCCTAACCCCCTCTATCCGGTGCCTTGCTTAAAGTTCACAGACACAAATTAGTCGAAATTTTGGAAGACGGACACGTTATTTTCATGTATGAGTTTAGTCGAAATTTTGGAAGACGGACACGTTATTTTCATGTATGAGTAGTAAAATGGAAAGTCAAACAGTTCGAGAACGTTACCACCTTCTTTGAGTGTCGATCGGCTATGTCAATTGCTACCGTAATCCTGACATTTCGAGAATCAAACCAGGTATTCCGCGAGAACATCCGCTCAAGAGTGTTGGCAGTTCATATATTAATTCCGGATTTGAATATTAATGTAGGGTGTGAAACGGTTTTAAAGGGATAGCAATTGCCATAAAGTCGAGGTATTTTCACACCTTATTTTCATTCTTCATTTGCAAAATCGAGAGTCAAACAGTTCGAGATCATAACGACTTTTTTTGAGTACAGAAATGTTAAGTCTGTTTCCCCTATACTGTGATACTGAGGTCAAGCCAGGTATATCTGTAGTAAATTTTCTGTACAGTATTGGTAATAGTCACCCTAATTGACAGAATAAGTACTAAGGAATGCAGTCAAACCGATGCACAATGTTTCCTATTGCTGCATAGTCAAACTCTTTACCGTTGGTGTTACCCTCCGAGATCCTAACCAACTGTATCGATAGTATCACTTCGTGCCATTGAGAACAAATTGGTACACACATTTGTGACGGTCGCCCTCATTTTACTTATGAATTAGGAGATCGAGGGTTAATCCGTGGGAGGATGACACAATCTTCTTTGAGAGTCGAACGCCTAAAGCAATAGCGTCACCTATCCTGTTATTCCGAGAGTCAAACCAGGTACTGAGGGAGATAATCCATTGAACAGTATTGGCCGTAGACACCTTAATTCACGGTATGAATATCAAAGTAGAGAGCCCCACCGATTGACAACGATCCCAATTGGCATATCGTTATACACTTTATTGCATACCTTACCTTCCGGGGCCATAAGCCGTTTTAGCGTGTGTCGTGCTTAGTGCTCACGAAAACAAATGTGTGGCCTTAATTGTAGACGCACACCTTATTTTTAAATATGAATTAGATGATGGTGTGTCAAACCGTTCCCGAACGATAACGCTTTCCTTGTGAAATCACACATATATCACAATAGCTTCACGTATCCAGTGGTTCCGAGAGTCGTACCAGGCATTCCGGGAGAAAATCCTCTGAGCAGTACTGGAAATAGACACCATAAATCACGGTTTGAAGATTAAAGTAGAGCGTCAAAGCGATTCAGAACATAACCAATTGGTATAAGGTTAAACGTTTACCGAAGGCGTTTACTTCTCCGAATCTCACCGGCTTCATCGAGAGTATAACTCCATGTTCAGCAAAATAAATTATTCTTCATTTCAGTGACGTGCACCATAACTTCATGCATGAAATAGATGATCGCAGGTCAATCCGCTCAAGAATGCTGCCACCTTCTGTGAGAAGCGAACGGCTAAGTCAATAACTTCATCTATCCTGCGATTCCGGGTGTCAAACCATGTACACTGGGAGTAAAACAGCTGAACAGTATTGGCAGTAATCACCTAAATTGACGGGTTGAACATTAAAGCAGAGCGTCAGACTGCTTCATATCGTTACCAATTGGTATGAAGTAAAACGTTTATCGAAGGCATTATCTACCGCGAACCTTACCGGCTTCATCGACAGTAAAACTTCGTCTTCAGGACAAGAAATATGTCTTCATTTCAGGGGCAGCTACCATATCTTCATGTATGAATTGGACGATGGAGGGTCAATCCCTCGAGAACGTTAACACCGTCTGTGGGAGACGAACTGCAAAGTCAATAGCTTCACCTATCCTGCGATTCCGAGACTGAAGCCAGGTATTCCGGGAGTAAGTCCGCAGAAGAGTTTTGGCAATACACAACTGAGTTCACGGGTTGAATACTAAAGTAAAGCGTCAATCCAATTGTGATCGTTACCAGTTGCTGTAATGTGAAACGTATTACCGAAGACCTTTCCCTCCGGGAACCTAATCCGTTGTATCGACAGTATGACTTCGTGAACAGCGATATAAATTAGTATACTTTATAGTAAACGGCACCTAAATTCCAAGTACCAATTAGAAGATCTTGCGGCAAACCGTTCGAGAACGCTACCACCTTCTTTGACACTCGAACGGCTGAGTCACTAGCTTCACGTTTTCGTGTGATTCCGAGAGCCAAACCTGGTATTCTGCGCGTAAATCTGCTGTTCAGTATGGACATCATCCACCCAATTTCACGGCATAAGTGTTAAAGTACACTGTCAAACCTTTGTGGCACGTCACGCACTGGTATTGAGTCAAACTTTTATCCCAATGGGTTACCTTCGGAGATGATAACCCTGCGTATTGAGAGTAAAATTTCGTGTTCAGAGGAACAAACTATTATACATGTTAGTCATGTGCACCTCAATTTCGTGTATGAATATGAAGATCGAGCGTCAGGCTATTTGATGACGATACCACCTTTACTGAGAGACGCACGCCTAAGTCAATGGCTTCATCTATAATGTGATTCCGTGTATCTGTTCAGGTATTCCACTTGAAAATCTGGTTTTCAGTATGGGCACTGGTCACCCAATTTCACGGTATAAATATTAAGGTCCACAGTCACACCGTTGTATCACGTTACCTATTGGTACAGAGTCAAGCATCTAACCAATGGCCTTACCTTCCGAGAAACAAGGCCGCTGTATAGAGAGTATAACTTCCAGTTCGGAGAAGCAAATTATTATACATTTTAGTGGCCGGCACCTTAAATTTATGTACGAATTCGAAGATCCAATGTCATGCAGTTCGCGATCGTTGCCACCTACTCTGAGAGACAAACGGCCACTTGAATAGCTTCACCTACCCTGAAAATCTTCCACGAACATCTGCCGCTTCATCTAGAGTATAACTCTGTCCTCAGAACTAGAAATAAGTCATCAATTCAGTGACGGGCACCTTAACTTTGCATATAAATTAGAAGATCGACTGCCAATCCGCTGGACAACGTTGCAGCCGTCTGTGGCAGATGAACTGCTGAGTAAATAGCTTCACCTATCTTGCGATTCCGAGAGTCAAACCAGGTATTCCTGGAGTAAATCCGGTTAAGAGTGTTGCCCGTAGACAACATAAATCACTCTTTGAGTAGTAAAGTAGAGGATCGAAACGTTTGAGAGCGTTACCAATTTGTATAAAGTCAAACACATAGCCGATGGCCTTACCTTCTGAGAAGCAAACTCGCCGCTTCGAGGGTATGACATCATTTTCAGGGAAAGAAATTAGTCTTCATTTTAGTGACGGGCTCCTTAACTTCATGTATGAATTAGAAGATCGATCATGTAACCATTCGTGAACGTTGCCACCTTCTGTGAGAGACGAACGGCTATGTCAATAGCGACACCTATCATTGCGATTACGTGTGACAAACAGGTACTCCGGGAGTGTATCCGCTGAACAGCATTGGCAGTAGACACATTGATTCACGATTTGAACATTAAAGTAGAGCGTGACACCGCTTAAGATCATTACCAGTTGGCATGACGTTAAACGTTAAACCGAAGACCATACCATACGAGAAACTAACCCGTTGCATCGAGAGTATAAGCTTATGTTCACGGAAAGAAATTAGTATTCATTTCAGTGACGGGTACAATAGCTCCATGTATTATTTAGAAAATCGAGGGTCAATACGTTAGAGAACGTTGCCACATTCTGTGAGAGACGAACGGCTGCGTCAACATCTTCATGAACTGTTCTGATTCCGAGTGTCAAGCCTGGTATTCCAGGAGTAAATCCGTTGAACAGTATTGGCAATGGACACACTACTTCATGGCATGGATGTTAAAGTTGAGAGTCGAACCGTTCGAGAACGTTTCCACTTTCTTGGAGAGACGAACTGCTAAGTCCGTAGCCTGACGTATTCCAATATTCTAAGAGTCAAACCATGTATTTGCGGAGTAAATATTATTAATTTGCTACGTTGGACACTGAGCAAGACACTTGCTGCAGCGGGTTGGGCTTCACGGAAGGTGTGGCCTTCGGGAAAAAGTTTGACGCTATAGGAGTAAATAACGTTCAATATAGATTTGACATGCGACTTTCATATTAGAACCGTGAATTAATATGTCTATTGGCAATACTTTTCAGCGGATTTAATCCTGGAGTTCCTGGCTTTAATCCCGGAAACTCAGGATAGGTGAAGCGCTTGACTTGGCCGATCGACTCGCAACGAAATGTCACGATCCCGATCCATTTGACAACCGACCTTCTAATGGATACAAGCAATTTAGGGGCCCGTCACTGAAATGGATACTAATTTCTTTCTCTGAGCACGAAGTTATACAATCTATACAGCGGGTTATGTTCTCGGAAGGAAAGGACTTCGGTAAAAAGAGTGACTCTATACCAAATGATAATGATCTCCGACAGTATGACTCTCTAGTTTAAAGCTCATTCCGTGAATTATCGTGTCAATTGCCTATTTAGTTCAGCGGCTTTACTCCGAAATCACTTGTTTCACTCTCGGAATCACTGGGTGGTTGAAGCCACTGACTTGTCCGGTTTTGATTTCAAAGTTGGTGGTAACGCTCTCGAACGGTTTTACTCTCGTGTTATCTTTTCATGCATGAAAATAAGGCGACCGCCAGCTAAAATTTCTGCTAATATGTTTGCGCCAACTCCAATCATGACACCATCTATGGCATGATAAGCTGCTCGGACGGTAAGGCCTTCGGTAAGAAGTTTGGCTGTAAACCAAAAGATAAAGTTCTATAACTATTTGACGCTCTACCATAGTATTCATATCGTGAAATAAGCTGCCTATTGCCAATATTGTCAAGTGGATGTGCTGCCGGAATACCTGGGTTGACTTTCGGAATCAGAGGACAGCAGAAGAGATTTTCTTTGCCGTTCGACTTTCAGCGAACGTGGTAAATATCTGCAACTGTATGACCTGAGATCTTCTAATTCTAGCAAGGAATAATGGTGCCTGTCTATATTTTGTATACTAATGTGTTTCTCTAGACGCGAAGTTATACTCTCGACGCAGCGTGTGATATTCGCGGAAGGCGAGGCCTTCGGTAAAATGTTTGACTTTACCCTAATTGATATCGTTCTCAAACGTTATCGAACACAGGATATGTGAAGCTATTGACTTTGATGTTCGACTCTCATGGACGGTGGTAACGTTCTTTATCGGTTTAATCATCGATATTCTAATTCATATCCGTATTTAAGGTAACGTCACTAAAGTGTGTATTAATGTATTTCACTAAACACGAAGTTATACTCTCGATATGGCGGACTAGCTTCGCGGTTGGTATAACGTTCGGTGAATATTTAAACTATATACCAATAGGTAAATTTGGACCTCTGTGTGACTCTCTACTTTAAAACTTATACCGGGAGGTAGGGATTTTAATGCAGATACTGTACAGCGGATTTACACCCGGAATGCTCGGTTTGAATCTCAGAATCACAGGATAGGCGAAGCTTGAGACGTAGACGTTCGACTCTCAATGACGATGTAATGGATATCGAAAGGATTGACTCTGGTTTTTGCCATTCATACAAATGTGATACTAATAATTTGTTCCCGTGAGCTCCAACCGAGACACGCGCAACACCGGGATAAGTTCATGGAAGGTAAGGTGTTGGGTAAGAAAAAAAAAGGAAGTATTACCTTTTAGAAATTGGTAATGTTCTCCGACGGTTTGACTCTCTACGTTAATATTCATGTCGCGAATTAAGTTGTCTATTTCCAATACCGACCAGCGGATGAAATACTCCCGAAATAACATGCTTGACTCTCGGTATCACAGGACAGTTGGAGGTATTGACGTAGCAGTGCCACTCTCATAGGAGCTGGTTATGCTTCCGCACTGTTTGCCCTCGATATTCCTATATATGGATCTAAATAATGTATCCGTCTGCTGAAATGTCTAATAATTTGAAAATGTGAAAAATAAGGAGCAGAGTCGCTGCAGGGTGTTGGGTTAACGAAAGGTAAAGTATTGGGTAAAAAAGTGACTATGATACGAATTCGTAATGTGCTCTGACGGTTAGACTCTGAACCTCTATATTCATGTCGTGATGTAAAGTGTCCTTTGGCAATAGTGTTCATCCGATTTAATCCCGGAATACATTGTTCGACTCTCGGAAATACAGGATGGGTGTAGCTATTGACTTAGCCGTTTGAACCTGAATGATGGTGGTAACGCTGTCGATCGGATTGACCCTAGATCTTTAAATTCATAGATGAAGTTAAGGTGCGTGTCACAGAAATGGAGAATAATTTCTTTCTCTGAACACGAAGTTATATCCTCGAAATGGCGGGATTGCCTCTCCAAAGGAAAGGCCATCTGCAAAGTGTTTGACTTTTTCCTAATTAGCCTTGCTATCAAACGGTTTGACGCTCTACTTTTTTATTCTATCCGTAACTATGGTGCTCTTTGGCAATACTATTCAGCAGATTTACTCCCAGAAAGGTTATGTTTTCGGAATGTAAGATATTCGGTAAAAGGTTTGACTGTATACGAATAGTTGACGTTCTATAACGATCTGACAGTCTGCCTTAATATTCATGCTATGAACTATGGCGTCTATTACCAATACAGTAACGCGAATTTACTGTCCGAATACCTGGTTTGACTCTCGGAATCGCATGATGGGTGAAGCTGTTGATTTAGCCGTTCGACTCCCAACGAAGGTGGTAACGTTCTCGAACGACTTGACACTCGATCTTCTAATTCATGCACGAATTTAAGGTGCCGTCACTAAATTGTGTACGAGTATGATCGTCTGAACACGAAGTCATATCCTCGAAGAAGCGGGTGAGTTTCGCGGATGTTACGGCCTTCGGTAAAGCTTTGCCCTTTGAAACAATTAATAACGTTCACAAACGGTTTGCAGCTCAACTTTAATATTCAGTCCGCAAATTAAGGTGTCTATTGGCAAAACTCTTCAGCGGATTTACTCCAGGACTACCTGGTCTGCCTCTTTGATTCTCTGGATTGATGAAGCTATTGACTTATCCGTTCGAATCTCACAGATGGTGGAAACGTTCTCGAATTGATTGTCTCTCGATTACTTCATTCACACACGAAAATACGGTGTCCGTCACTTTAAAATGTCCACTAATTTGATTCCGTGAGATAGTAAGCGTGACACTCGCTACAACTGGATAGGTTTTTGGAAGGCAATGTATCCGGTAAAAAGAATGACCATATACCAGTCGGAACCGTTTTACGATGGATCGAATCTCCATATTACTATTTGAACCGTTAATTAAGGTGTCCATTGCAAGTACTCTTCAGCGGATTTACTTTCGGAATACCCGGTTTGCCACTCGGAATCACAGGATAGGTGGAGCGATTGACTCAGACGCTCGTCTCTCAGAGAAGCGGCAACGTTCTCGAGCGGTGTGGCCCTGCATCTTCTGATACGGACATGAAGTTAAAGTACCCGTCACAAAAATGGTTACTACCTTCGTCCGATGAACACGAAGTTATACTCTCGATACGGCGGGATAGCGTCTCCGAGGGTTGGGCTGTCGGTAAAATGGTTGACTCTGTACCAATACGTAACGTTCTACAACGATTTGGCTCTCTGCTTCTATATTCAAACCCTGAAATATGGTGTCTATTGTTCAGCGGATTTACTCCAGGTATACGTGGTTTGACACTCGGAATCACAGGGTATGTGGAGTTATTGACTAATCTGTTCGACTATACATGAGTATGGTATCATTCTCGAACGGTTTTACACTCGATCTTCTAATACATACATGATACTTAGGTGCCCATCGATAGAATAAATACTAATTTGTTTCACTTAGCACGAAGCAAGGCACTCCCTGCAGCCGGTATGTACTCGCAAGGTCAGGTAATCTGTAAAGAGAATGACTTTGTACCAACCTGTATTTTTCACCGTTGGTTTGACTCTCTACCTTAATATTCATAGCGTGAATTGAGGTATCTGCTGCCAATACTGTTACACGGATTTACTCCTGGCTTACCAGGTTTGACCCTACAGAATTAAAGAGCAGCTGAAGCTATTGAATAAGCCGGCCTACACTCAAACAAGGCGGTAAAATTCTGGAATACCTTGACACTAGATCTTCTAATTCATATATGCAATTATGGTGCCAGATACTAAACTGTGTACTAATTTGTACCTCTGGTCACGAATTTATACATTCTGCACAGCGGATTAGAAACACGAAGGGTAAGCTCTTTGGAAAAAAGTTTGACTTTACCCCATCTGTTAGCATTATCAAACGGATTCGCGCCCTACTTTAACATTTAAAACGCGAAGAAAAGTATTCATTGCCAACAGTAAACAGAGTATTTACTACAGGAATACCTGACATGACCCTCGGAATCACAGCATATGTGAAGTTATTGACCTAGAGGTTCGAAACTCAAAGAGGGTGGTAACGTTCCCGTTTCGTTTGTCCATCGATATTCTAATTCATACATGAATTTATGGTGCAGTTACTAAAATGTAAACTAATGTGTTTCTCTGAACACAAAGTTATACTCTTGATTCGGCGGGACGGCTGCTCTGGCGGTAATGTTTTCGGTAAACGGAATAATTTTATACGACACGGTTACGTTCTTCAGCGGTTTGACTCACTACATTAATAATTATGCCGTGAATTATTGTGTCAATTGCCAATACTGTACAGCGGATCTCCTCCCGGATAATAAGATGTTACTCTTAGAATCACAGGATAGGCGATGGTCATTGACGTAGCTGTTCGACACTCACAGATGGTGGTAACTTCCGCGAACGGTTTGACTCTCGATCTTCAAATTCGTACATGAAATTAAGGTGACCGTCACCAAAGTGTAAATTAATTTGATCCTCTGAACACGATGTTATACTCCTGATACAGCCGGTTTGGCTTTCGATGGGTGAGTTCATCAGTAATGCGTTTGACTTTAAACAAATTCGATCCATTCGAAAATGGTTTGTCGCTCTACTTTAGTATTCAAACCGTGAATAATGTCGTCAACTGCCAACACCTTCCAGGGGATTTACACCTTGAATACATGCTTTCGCTCTCTGAATCACAGGATGGGAGAAGCCATAGTCATAACCGATCGACTGCCATAGATGGTTGTTACGTTCTCGCACTGCCTCACACACGATCATCTAATGCATACGTGAAGTTATGGTGTCCACCTCTGAAATGAGTACTAATTTTATTCTGTGAACACGAAGTAATTCTCTCGATGAAGCGGGTGAGGGTCGCGGGCGGTAAGGTCTTCGGTAAATCGTTTGACTTTGTATCAATTGGTAACTCTTTCGGATGGTTTGACTCTGGATTATGCTATTCCTACACGAAAATATTATGCCTCTCTGCTAAAGTATGTACTAATTTCTTTCCGCGAACAGTCAGCAAAACACTCTCTACACCAGTCTAGGCTTCTCGGAAGTTGAGGTCTTCGGTATAAGGTTTGTCTCTATACCAAATGATTAACACCCTACTAACGGGTTGGCGGTCTGCTTTGATGTTAATATCTGGAATTAATGTGTCTACAGCCATTAACTGTACTGGGCAATTACTCCCGGAATACTTAGTTTGACTCTCGAAATCACAGGATATGTGAAGCTACAAACACAGCTGCGGGATTCTCTAAGAAGTTATACACACGACACATCGGGTTATGTTCTCGGAAGGTAAGGTATCCGGTAAGAAGCAAGACCTTATACCAATAGGTAACGTTCTCAAACGGATCGACGCTCAACTTTAATAGACACACTGCGAATTCATGTATCCATTGCCATTACTGTACAGCGGATTTAACCTTAATATTCCTGGTATGATTCTCGGAATCACAGGATAGGGGAAGTAATTTTCATAGCCGTTCGACTCTCAAGGATGGTGGTTACGTTCTGGAACAGTTTGCCACTCGATCTACTAATTCAAACATGAAATTCAGATGCCGTAACTAAAATGTATACTAATGTGTTTCTCTTAACCCGAAGTTATCCTCACTATACGGCGGGCTAGCTTCGCGGTTGGTACGGCGTTTGGTAAATATTTAAACTATATACCAACAGGTAAATTTGTACAGCTGTGTGACGCTCTACTTTAAAGCCTATACCGGGAAATATGGATTTTAATGCCGATACTGTACAACGGATTTACACCCGGGATGCTTGGTTTGAATCCCGGAAAAAAAAGGATAGTTGAAGCCAGTGACATAGACGTTCATCTCCCAAAGACGATGGTAACGATATCGAAAGGTTTGATTATCGATCTTCATGTTCATACAGAAGAGTAACGCGTTCGACTGCTAAGTCGTCCAATAATTTGTTTCAGTGAGCACGAAGCAAGACACTCGTAACAGTGGGATACGTTCGTGGATGGTAAGGTGTTGGGTACAAAGAAGGAAAAACTACTTTATAGAAATTGGTAATGTTCTCCGACGATTTGACTCTCTACATTAATATTAATACCGCGATTAAAGGCGTCTATTGCCAACACT
This sequence comes from Lasioglossum baleicum, assembly GCF_051020765.1. NCBI lineage: Eukaryota > Metazoa > Arthropoda > Insecta > Hymenoptera > Halictidae > Lasioglossum > Lasioglossum baleicum. The sequence continues at coordinate 69,670 of NW_027469191.1, read as the reverse complement.
GACCAGTACTGGATATACTCCCGGAATAACTGGCTTGACTCTCGGTGTATTAGGGCAGTTGAAGGTATTAACGTAGCTGTGCCACTCTCATAGAAGGTGGTTATATTCTCGAACGACTTGACCTTCGATTCTGCTACTCATTCTTGAAAACAATGTGTCCCACTGCTATAGTATCTACTAATATTTTTCTGTGAACACTGAGCAAGACCCTGCCTAGAGCGGGTTAGGTTCTCGGAGGGTATGGTGTCCGGAAGGAATTTTAAATTCATAATAATAGGTAACATTCTACAACGGTTTGACTCTCTGCTATATTATTCATACTTCGAAATGGGATATCTAGTGCCATTCTGTGCAGCGGATTTCCTCCCGGAATACATTGCATCACTCTCAGAATCACAGGATTGGTGAAGCTACTGGCATAGCCGTTCGACTTTGAAAGAAGCAGATGACGGTCTCGAACGGTTTTTGACACTCCATACACTAACTCTTATATGATTTTAAGGTGGCATCACTAAAATGTTTACCAATGTCTTTCTCTGAACACTAAGTTGTACTCTTGATACGGCGGGTTAGCTTCTCGGAAGGTAACACTTCGGTAGAAGGTTTATCTTTATACCAATGAGTAACATTCTACAACGGGTTGACGGTATGCTTTAATATTCATAACGTGAATTAAGGTGACAACTGTCAATACTGTTCAGCGGACTTACTCCCGGATTACATGGTATGACTTTCGAAATCACAAGATAGATGGAGCTATTGACTTTTCCGTTGGACACTCAATGACAGTGGTATCGTTCTCGAACGGTTCGACCATCGATCTATTAATTCAAACACGAAGTTACGGATCCGACACTGAAGTAGATGCTAATTTCTTTCCCAGAAAACGAAGTTATACCCTCGATACGGAGGGTAAGCTTTCTCGCTCGTAATTGCTTTCTGGAAAACGTTTGACTTAATAGCAATTGGTAACGCTCTCACACGGTGTGAAGCTCTATTTTAATATCCAACCCATAATGTAAGGTGTCCATTACCAATATTGTTCAGCGGACATACTCCCGGAATACCTGATTTGCCTCTCCTAATCACAGGATAGGTGAGGCTATCGACTTAGCCGTTCGATCCTCAAAGAAGGTGTTAAGGTTCTGGACAGGTTTTCCATCGATGTTCTGTTTCATTCATGAAATTGACGTGCACATCACTGAAATGAATACCAACTTCATTCTCTGATCACGAAGGTATACTTCCGCTGCGGTGGGTTAGCTTCTCCGAAGGTAAGGCTATCTCGAGAGTGTTTAACTCTATTCCAACAGGCATTGCTTTACAGTGGTTTGACGGACTGCTTTAATATTCAAACCGTGAAATAGTGTTTCTGTTGCCAATACTTTTCAGCGCATTCACTCCAGGAATACCTGGTACGACTCTCAGAGAAACAGGATATGGGAAGCTACTCCCGTAGGTTTTCGAATATCATAGAAGTTGGTAACGATCTCGAAATGTGTTACATTCGGCCTTCTAATTCAAACACGAGGTTACGGTTCCGACACTGAAATAAATACTAATTTCCTTCCCAGAACACGAAGTTATACTCTCCTTAGAGCTGGTTAGTATTTCGGACGGTATGGTCTCCGGCAAAACGTTTGTCTTTACAGCAATACGTAACGTTCTCAAACGGTTTGACGTTCTACTTTACTATTCAAACCGTCAATCAAGGTGTCTATTGGCAATACCCTTCCAGAATGTTACCACCTTCTTTGAGAGTCGAACGGCTGATTCAATAGCTTCACCTATAGTTGTGATTCCGGGTGTTAAGCCTGGTACTCCAGGAGTAAATCTGCTGAGCAGTATTGGTAATAGACCGTAATTCTCAGTATGAACATTAAAGTAGAGCGTCAAATCGTTTGAGATTGCTATCAATTGCTACAACGACATACTCTTTAACAGATACATTACCGTCTGAGAATATAACCCGCTGTATCGTGGTTATAACATTGTGCTCAGCGAAACAAATCGCTATACATGTTAGTAGACGGACGCCTTATTTTCATGTAAGAATAGAGAAATCTACAGTCAAATCGATTATGATCGATTCCACCTACATATGGAGTCAATCGGCTAAGTCAATAGCTTCACCAATCCTGCCATTCCGGTAGGCAAACCAGGTATGCCGGAATTCAATCCGCTGTACATTATTGGTAACGAATACCTTAACTCGCGGTTTGAACATTAGGGTAGAGCGTGAAACCTTTCGGGAACGTTACCACCTTATTTGAGAGTCGTGCAGTTGTGACCTTACACAGTGCGTTTCCATCCGAAAACTATACAGAGACATCGGGCATGAAATTAGCAATCATTGCGGTGACGGTCACGATAATATCATATATAAATTAGAAGATCGCTTGTCTCACCGTTTCAGAACGTTACCACACTCTCCGATAGTCTAACGGCTAAGTCAATAGCTTCACCTATCCTCTGATTCCGTGAGTCACACCTGGCACACCGAGAGTCCATCCGCTGTACAATATTTGCAATGACGATCTTAGTTCACGGTTAGAATATTAAAGTACAGTGTCAAACTCTTGTGGAGCGTTACATATTGGGATGGTGCCAAAAGTTCTACAGAAAACTTTACCATACGTGAAATTAACCCGAAGTTTGGAGAGCGTTACTTCGTATTCAGAGATACAAATGAGTATACATTGCTGTGGTTGGCACCGCAATTTCATGTATGAATGAGAAGATCGAGACTGAAACCGATCGAGGACATTACCACATACTTCGTGAAATCGCACATATAACACAGTACTTCATCTGTCCTGAGCTCCAGGGAGTCGAAGCAGGTATTTCCGCAGTAAATCCGCTCAACAGCATTGGCAATAGACCCCTTAATTCACGGTATGCATATTTATGTGGTGCGCCAAACCGTTTGAGACCGTTACCAATTCTTACAAAGTCAAACATTTTGCCGAAAGCATTACCGACCGAGAAGATAACCCGCCGTATCGAGAGTATAACTACATGTTCGTGGAAACAAATCAGTATCGATTTTAGTGACGGCACCTTAAATTCATGTATGAATTAGAATAGCGATGATCAAGGGAAACAAGATCGTTACCACACTCATTGAGATTCGAACTCCTAGGTCGATAGCTTCATATATGATGTGATTCCGAGGGACAAATGAGGTATTCCTGGAGAAAGTTCTCTGGACACTGTTGGGAACTGACACATTAATTCTCCGTTTTGATATTAACCTAAAGCGAAAATCCGTTTGAGAACGTTACCAATTCCTATTAAGACTAACGTTTTACCGAAGACAATACCCACCGAAAAATTAACCCGCCGTATTGCCTTTATAGCTACGTGTTTAGGGAAACACATTATTATACATTCTAGTGACATGCACTTTAATCTTATGTAGGAATTTGAAGCGCGAATATCATGCCGTTCCACAACGTTACCACGTTCTTCGAGAGCCGAACTTCTAGATGAATAGCTACACCTATCCTGTGATTCCGATGGTTAAACATGGTACTCTGGGACTCAAACCACTATACACAACCGTCATCGGACCCGTTAATTCGCGGTGTGAATATTAAGGTAGTGCGCAACCCTTTGAACAACTATGCCTATTGGTATAGACTCAAGCTCTGCACAGAAAGTCTTACCTACCGTGAACCAATCCCGCCGTATCGAGAGTATAACTTTGTTTCACAGAGGAACACATCAGTCTACATTTTAGCGCCGGCACCTTAATTTCATGCACGAATTTGGAAATCGAGAGTCAAACGGTTCGAGACTGTTACCACCTTCTGTGTGAGACCAACGTCTATGCCTGTAACTTCATCTCTCCTGTGGTTCGGCGAGTCTCGGCAGGTATACCGTGTTATAGAACGTTAGCTATTGGTATAGAGTCAAACATCTTCACGTTAGCCCAACAGTCGGAGACGGTACCACGTGCACCGAGAGCATTACATCGAGTTCAGAGGAAGCAATAAGTGAACATTTTTATGATGGGCTCCATAATTTCCCTATGAAATAGGTGGTCCCGCGTCAGACCGCTCAAGATCGTTACCACCTTCGTTGCGAGTCGGACGACAAAGTCAATAGCTTCACCTATCACGTGATTCCGAAAGTCAGAGCAACAATTTCGCGAGTCATTCCGCTGTACAGTATTTGCATCGTACACCATATTTCATGGCATAAATATTAAAGTCCAGCGTCAAACTTTTGTCGAACGTTACTTACTGGTATAGAGTCAAAGCTTATAGCGAAGGCCTTACCTTCCGAGAAGCTAACCCGCTGTATCGAGATTATAGCTTCGTACTCAGAGAAGCAAGTTAGAATCAGTTTTAGTGACTGGCACATTAATTTCATGTATGGATTAGAAGATCGAGGGTCAAGCAGTTCGAGAAAGTAACCTCAATCCTTGAGAGCCGAACGGCTGAGTCAATGGCTTCACCTATCCAGCGATTGCGAGAGTCAAACCAGGTATTCCGGACGTAAATCCGCTGAACAGTATTGGAAATGCCGTATCATAAATCACGGTTTGGATACTAGTGTATAGCGTCAAGCGGTTTGAGAGCGTTTCAAATTTGTACAAACGTTTTCTGAACGTTTTACTGAACAATTTACCCTGCAAAAGCCAGGCACGGTGTACAGGGATTATAACATGCAGTTCAGAGGAAGGAACTTAAATTCATTTCGGTAACGGGCACGTTAACTTGATGTATGCATGGTAATATCGATGGTCAAGCCGTTCGACAATCCTACCACCTTCTTTGAGAGTCGAACGGCTGAGTCTATTGCTTCACGTATCGTGTGGCACGCTGAATCAAATCAGGCAATCCGGAAAAATGACCGCTGAAGTTTATTGGAAACTCACCCCTTAATTCAAGGTGTGAATATTAATGTAGAAAGTCAAACCGATGGCGGACAATACAAATGCGCATAAAGTCATACCTTTTCCCGAATACCAAACTTTCGAGAACCTATCTCGCTGCCGGGAGTGTCCTGCTTAATGTGCACGGAAACGAATTAGTAGGCCTCTTGGCGAACAAACACCACATGATTGTGTATAAATATCATGATCGAGAGACAAATCGTTCGAGAACGTTACACCTTCTACGCGAGACGAACTGCTGAGACAATAGCTACACTTATTCTGTGGTTCGGAGAAGCGATCCAGGTATTCCGGAATTAAATCTGCTGAAGAGTATGGGTAATAGACACCTTAAATCTCGGGTTGAAAACCAAACAAGGCAGTCAAGTAGTTGGAGAATATTACATATAGGTGTAGAATCAAACAACTTACAGAATGCCTGTCCTTCCCATAAACGAGATCGCTATATTGAGTGTGTAACACCATGTTCAGAGGTACGACCTAGTATACATTTACAGACGTGCACCTTAGTTTCTCACAAGAAATACAAGGTCGAGTGTCGACCGATTCGAGAACGTTGCCACCTTCTGTGAGAGACGAACGGCTAAGTAAATAGCTTCAACTATCCTGTGATTCGGAGAGTCAAACCAGGTATTCTGGTATTAATTCCGCTGGACAGTATTGGCCTTAGATACTTTAGTTCACGGACTGAATATTAAAGCAGATCGTCGGACCGTGTTAGATCGTTGCTAATTGGTACAAAGTCAAACACTTTGCCGATAATCTTACCGTCGGAGATACAAACCCGCCGTTTCGAAAGCATAACTTCGTGTTCAGAGAAGGAATTTAGTATTCATGTCAGTAATGGGCATCTTATCATCGTGTTTGGAATAGAATATCGAGGTTCAAACCGTTCGAGAACGCTACAACCGTCTGTAAGAGACGAACGGCTAAGTCAATAGCTTCACATATCCTGTGGTTCAGTGAGACAAACCGGGTATACCGGGAATAAATCCGCATAGCATAATTGGCAATAGAAACCATAATTCACCGTTTGAATATTAAAGTAGAGTGTCAAACTGTTTGCGAGCGATGCCAATTCTTATAAAGCCAAACGGTTTAAAGAAGATCTTACCCTCCGAAAATCTAACCCGCTGCATCGATAATATAACATGATGTTCTGTGGGACTGATTAGTATACCTTTTAGTGACAGGCACCGTAATTCCCGTTATGAATTAGATGGTCGAGGGTCAAGCAGCAAGAGAACTTTACATCCCTCTTGGAGATACGAAGGTCTGAGTCAATAGCTTCACCTATCCTGCGATTCCGTGAGTCATACCAGATATTACAGTACTAATCCGCTTGACAGTATTGGCAATAGACATTTTACTTCACGGTATGAATATCAAGGCAGGGCATCAAACCGTTGTACAGCTATACCTATCCGTATAGTGTCAAACATATTACCGATAACCATACATTCCGTTAATCAATTAGGAGCCAGAGTGAGTGGTCAGATCATACGATACCGTTCCCACCTTCTTTGGGAGTGGAACACCTAATTCAATAGCTTCTCCTATCCTACGATTCCGATAGTCACATCAGGTACTCCAGAAGTAAACGCGTTGCGCAGAATTGGCAATGGACACATCTATTCACGGTTTGGCAATTAAAGTATACCGTCAGATCGCTTGAGAGCGTTACCATTTGGAATAAGGTCAAAAGTTTTACCGAAGGCCTTATCTTCCGCGATCTTCACCGGCAGTATCGAGAGTATACGTTGGTGTTCAGAGAAAGAAATTAGTCTTTGTTTCTGTCAGCGGTGCCTTAATTTCATGTAGGAATTAGAAATTCGGGTCAAATCATTCGATAACGTTACCACCTTCTGTGAGTGAAGTACGGTTAAGACAATAGCTTCGCCTATGCTGAGATCCAGAAAGCCAAACTGGATATTCCTGGTGTAAATCCGCTGAACATTATTCTCAGTAGATACCATAATTCACGGTTTGAATATTAATTCAGGCCGCCAAGCCATTTCAGAGCATTGGCAATTGATATAAAGTCAAACACTTTACTGATGGCTTTACATTCGGCGAAGCTATCCCGCCGTATCGAAAGTGTGACTTTGTGTTCAGTGGCAGAAATTAGTCTTCATTTCAGTGACGGGCACCTTAACTTCCTGCATGAATTAGAATATCGATGATCGAATCGTTCGAGAGCTTTACCACCCGCTTTGGGAGTCGAACGTCTAGGTCAGTAGCTCCACATATCCTGTGACTCCGAGAGTCATATCAGGTTATACCGTAGTAAATCCGCTGCAGAGTATTGGCAATTGACACCTTATTTCACGGTATGAACACTATGCAAGACACTCGCTGCAGCGGGTTAGTCTCTCGGAAGTTGTGGTATCTTGTACGAAATTTGACCATATACCAATAGGCACCATTCTAGGATGGTTCGAGTCTCGATATTACTATTTATACCGTAAATTAAGGTGTCCATTGCTAATACTGTAATGCGGATTAACTCTGGCAATACCGTGTTTGTCTATCGGAATAACAGAGTGGGTGAGGTTATTGACTCAGCCGTGCGACTCTTAGAGATGATGGGTTCGTTATAGAACGGATTAACGCTCGATTATTCTATTCGCAAATGAATATAAGGAGTTCGACTCCTAAAACGTCTAATAACATGCTTCCGTCAGCTAGAAGCAAGACCCACGCTACAACGGGATATGTCCGTGGAAGGGAACGTGTTGCGTAAACAAAAATGAATTACTGTATACCATTCGGTGAAGTTCACAAACGGTTTGATGTTCTACTGTAATATTCAAACCCAGAATTAAGATGTCTATTGCCAATATTCATCAGCGGATTTTCGTCCAGAATACCAGGACTGACTCTCCGAATCACAGAACCGTTGAAGCGATTGACGTAGCTGTGCCACTCTCATAGATGGTGGTTACGATCTCGAACGGTTTGACTTTCGATTCTGCTACTCATACAAGAAAACAATGTGTCTGTCTGCTAATGTATCTACTAATATGTTTCCGTGAACACTAAGCAAGACTCTGCGTACGGCGAGTTAGGTTTTCGGAGGGCAAGCATACGGAAAAATGTTTAACAGCATACTGAGAGGTATTGCTCTAGAACGGTTTCACTCAGTACTGTAATATTAATTCCGTGACTTGGGGTTCTATTGTCTACGTTATACAGGGGATTTATTCCCGGAATACCTGGTTTCTCTCTCGGAATCAGAGGATAGGTGTAGATATTCACTGAGGTGTGCGACTCTCAATATACGTGGTAACGTTTTTGCACGGTTTGACCATCGATATTGTAATTCATGCATGAATTCAATGTGCCGCCACTAAGTTGTATACTAGTTTGTTTTCCTAGCCACGTAGCTATACTGTCGATTACGGCAGATTATCTTCTTAAGGCATTCGGTAAGACGTTTGACATTATATCAATTAGCAACGTTCTCACGCGGCGTGACGCCCTATTTGAATTTTCACTCCGCTAATGAAGATATCTATTCCCAATTCCCTTCACGGGATTTACCCTCGGATTATGTGGTTTGATTCTCGGCCTCGCAAGACAGGTGAACCTATTGACTTATCAGTCTCATAGAGGCTGGTTACGTTCTCAAACGGTTTGATGCTCTATTTTAATATACAAACCGTGAATTAAGGTGTCTATTGGCAATACTGTTCAGCGGATTTACTGCAGCAACACCTGGTTTGACTCTCCGAATCACATGATAGGTGAAGCTATTGACTTCGTTGTTCGACCCTCGAAGACGGTGGTAACTTTCTCGTATAACTTGACCCTGAATCTTTCTATTGATACATGACATTACAGTGTCCGTCGGCTAAAATGTCCGCAAATTTGTTTACGTGAACACTAAGCAAGACACTTCCTACAGCGGGTTAGGTTCTTGGAGGTAAAGAATCCTGTACAATTATTGACTTTATACCATCTGTCCATGTTCTACATCGGTATGACTCCCTACCTAAACTGAACAGCGGATTTACTCTCGGATTTCCTGATTTGACTCTCGGAACGACAGGTTACATGGAGCTATTGGCTTACATGTTCGACTCTTAAATAAGGCGGTATCCATCTCGCTGGGTTTCATCATGGTCCTTCTAATTCTGACATGGTATGAACGCGCCCGTCTCAGATATGATAACTAACTTCATTCTCTGAGCACGAAGTTATACTCTCGAAACAACGAGTTTTCTTCTCCGAGTGTAAGGCGATCGGTTAATTGCTCGACTTTATACCAATTGGCACTGCTCTCAAACGGCTGGACGATATACTTTAATATTCAAGCCGTGAATAAAGGTGTCTATTGGCACTACTGTTCAGCGGATTTACTCCCAGAATACCTGGTTTGACTCTCCGAATCACTGGCTAGGTGAAGTCATTGACTTAACCGGTCGTCTCGCATACCAGGTGAAAACGTTATCGAATAGTTTGAACGCCGATCTTCAAATTCATACATAAAACTACGGTGCTCATCACTAAACTGTGTAGTAATTTCTTTCATTACACATAAAATCTGCTCTAGATACTGCGGGTTAGGTTCTAGGAGGGTAAGGTCATCGGTAAATGTTTTGACTTTGTAACAATAATTATCGTTCTCAAACGGTGTGACGCTCTATTTTAATATTGAAACCGTGACATAAGGTGTCTATTGCCAATTGTTTTCAGTTGATTTACTCCCGGAACACCTGGGTTGTCCTTCGGATTGAATGGATGGATGTAGCTATTGACATATCCGTTTGTCTCTCGCAGAAGGTGGTAACGTTCCCAATCGGTTTGACACTGGATTTCCTGTTTCATACATGCAGATACGGTGCCCGTCACTGAAATGAAGACTAATTTCTTCCTCTGAACACGATGATCTACTGTCGATACCGCGGGTGAGTTTATTGGAGGGTAAGGTCTTCGGTAAAACCTTTGACCATAAAGCAATTGGTAAAGATCTCAATTTGAGCAACGCTCTATTTTACCATGAAATCGTGAAATACGGTGTATATTTCCAAGACTTTTTGGCGGATTTACTCTCGGTTTACCAGCTTTTTCTCGCGAAATCTCTGGATAGGAGGAGCTGTTGACTTATCAGTTCAAAACTGAAGAGGGTTGCAACATTCTCGAACGGTTTGGAGCGCAATTTTCTAATTGATACATGGAGATACGGTGTCAGTCACTGAAATGAATGCTTATTTATATCTCTGATCACGATCTTATACTCTCGACAAAGCCGGTGATGTTCGTGGAAGGCTAGGCCATCGGAAAAACGTTTGACTTTTTGACAATTAGTAGGGCTCTCAAACGATTTGACGCTCAAATTTAATACTCATACCGTGAATTTAGGTGTCAGTTGGCAATAACCTTCCAGAACGATACCACTTTCTTTGAGAGTCGAACGGCTGAGTCAATAGCTTCACCCATCCTGTGATAGTGAGAGTGAAACAAGGCATTCCGGGCTCAAATATGCTCAAGAGTAATGGCAACCGACACCTTAATGAAGAGTATGAATATTAAAATAGAGCGTCTAGACGTGAGAGAACGAGACTAATTGCTGTAATGACAAACGTTTTTCCGATTGCCTCGCCGCCCAATACACTATCCCACCATATCTAGAGTATTGCTACGTCTTTGGGGAATCACATTAGTATACATTTCATCATCTTAATTTCATACCTGAATTAGACGATCGAGGGAAAATCATTTCGTCACGGTATCAATATTGTATGGTATTCGAACTGCTAAGTCAATAGCTTCATCTATACTTGTAATTCCGAGAGTGAGTGCTGGCATTTCAGGAGTAAATCCGCTGAACAGTGTTGGCAATGGACACCTTATTTCACGGTATGAATATTAAAGTAGAGAGTCAAACCATTCTACAGCATTCCCAAACCGTATATAGTCAAACATTTTTGCAGATACCTAGCCTTCCAAAGACATAACACGCTGTAGCGTGTGTGATGCATAGTGCACACAGAAACAAATTAGTAGACGTTTTAGCAGGCGGACACCTTATTTTCATGTATGAATAAAATAATCGGTAATGAAACCGTTCGAGAACTATCCCACCATCTTTGGAAATCGAATAGCTAAGTCAATAGTTTCACCTATCCTATGATTCAGACAGCCAAATCAGTGATTCCGGGAGCGAATCCGCTGTAAAGTTTTGGCAATTGATACCGTCATTCAGGGTATGAATACTAAAGTAGAAGGTCAATCCGGCGGAGAGCATTATCAATTGGAACCGTGTCATTCCTTTTACTGAATACATTACCTCCCTAGAACCATACAGGACGTAGCGAGTGCCATGCTTAGTGCTCACGAAAACAAATTAGTAGACATGTTAGCAGACGGGCTCATCATATTCCTGTACAAATTACAAGGCAGAGGTCAATCCGATCGAGAAAGTCCTCTCCTTCTTTAAAAGTCGCACATTTAAGTCAAGAGCTACACCTATCCTCGGATTCCGAGGGGCAAACCAGGTTACTCCAGGTGTTGCTGGAGTAAATGCACTGGACAATATCGGCGATAGACGCCTTAATACGCGGTTTATAAATTAAATCAGAGAGTCAAACCTTGGATGAACGTTAACAATTCGTACAATGTCACTCATTTTACTCAATACCTTACCATTGGAGAACTTAACTCGCTGTATCCAGCGACTTGCTTAATCTACATGGAAGCAAAGTTGTAGACACTATAGCATACGGACACGTTATTTTCACAAACGGAAAGCAGAATCGAGCGTCAAAGAGTACGACAACTTTACCATCATCTTTCAGAGTCTAGCGGCTAAGTCAGGACCTTAGCCTACCCCGATATTCCGAGAGTCCAACCAGGTACGCAGGGACCGAGTGCCCTGTACAGCAGTGGCATTAGTCACCTTAATTCGCGGCATGAACATTAAAATTAGGCGTAACACCGTTTGTGAACGTCACCAACACTTAGAAAGGCAAAAGTTTTACCGAAGGCCGTACCTTCAGCGAACATTACCCGCTACATCGAGCGAATAATCATTCATGTACTTCATACTTCATACCCTTCGCGGTATAAAGATTAAAGTACCGAGTCAAACGGTCGTAGATCGCTACCTATTTGTATATAATCAAACATTTTACCGAGGGCCACACCATCCGGCGTAGGATCCCCTGTATTGATAGTATATGTTCGTGACCAGAGGTATAAATTAGTATACATTTTCGTGTGTGGCACCTTAATTTAATGCACGAAGAAGAAGGTCGAGAGTCAAACCGCTCGAGTACGTTATCTCACGATTTTGTGAGCGGCACAGCTATGTCAATAGCTACACTTATCCTGTGATGCAGAGAGACAAACCGCGCAGTCCGGGAGTAAGTCCGCTGAATATTATTGGCATTAGGCACCTTAATTCACGGTGTGAATATGAAGGTATTGCGTCAATACGTTTGAGAGCGTTATCACTTGGAATGAAGTCAATCGTTTTACAGAAATCCTCCGAAAGCCTAACGCGACGTATCAAGAGTATAACATGGTGATCCGTGGAACATATTACTATAAATTCTAGTGACGGGCACCTTAATTTCATGAATGAATTCGAAGATCGATTGGCAAACAGCTCGAGAACATTACGGCCAACTTTGAGACTCGAACGAATAAATCAATAGCTTTACATACCCCGTGTATCCGAGGATCATACCACGTATCCCTGGAATAAACCCGGAGAACAGTATTGGCAATAGAAATCCCAATCCACGGTTTGAATATGAATGCAGACCGTCAAACTGTTGTGGAGCGCTACTAATTGCTATAAATTCTAACGTTTTCCCGCGGACCTTACCACCCGAAAACCTGACCCGCAGTATCGAGAGTATAACTTCGTCTTCGTAGAAAGAAATTAGTTCTCATTTCAGTGACTGGAACGATAATTTCATGTATGAATTAGAAGACCAGCTCCCAACATTACAGTCGATCGTCTAACCGTTTGAGAGCGTTACCAATTGGTATAATGTCAAGCGTTTTACCGAAGGCCTTACCTTCCGTGAATCTCACCGGCTGCATCGAGAGAATGACTTGGTGTTCATCGATGCTAGTTGGTATACATTTTAGTGACGGCACCGCAATTTCATTTCTGAAAAAGAACATCGAGTTTCAGTCCATTCGAGATCGTTACCACCTTCGTTGGGAGATGAACGGTTAAGCAAATAGCTTCGCCTATCCGGTGGTTCCGAGAGTCACACCCGGTATAGCAGGTGTATATCCGCTGAACAGTATTAGCAATGGATACCTTAATTCACGGTTCGAATATTAAGGTGCAGAGTCGATCCTTTGTACATCGTTGCCTATTGTAATAATGTCATAAGTTTTACAGATGTCCTTACCCTCCAACAACATATTCGGCTACATCCAGAGTGTAACTTCGTGAGCAGAGATACAAATTAGTATATATTTTAGTGACGAGCACCTTAATTTCATGCATGAATGAAAAGATGGGATGACAAACCGTTCTTGAATGTTACCACCATTTGTGATAGACGAACGGCTATGTCTATAGCTTCACCTGTCCTGTGGTTCGCAATGTTAAACCAGGTATTCCGGAAGATAGTCCCCTGAAAGGATTTGGCAATTGATAGTTTAATTCGCTGTTTGAATGTTACTGCAGAACGTCAATCCTTTGAAAGCGTTGCCAACTGGAAGAAAGTATTGTCGATGGCCTTACCTTCCGCGAACACCCCGGCTTCATCGAGAGTGTAAGTTCGTGTTCACAGAAAAAAATCAGTATTCATTTCAGGGACGGGCACCGAACCTTCATGTACAAACTGGAAGATCGAGGGTCAGAACGCTCGAGATCGTTGCCACCTTCTGAGGGAGACGAATGGCTAAGACAGTAGCTTCACGCTTCCTGCGATTGCAAGAGGCAAACCAGGTGTTCCGGGAGTAAACCAGCTGAACACTATTGGTAATAGACACCTCAACTCGCGGTCTGATTATTAAAATAGAGCGTCAAGTCGTTTGAGTACGTTACCATTTGCTATGAAGTCATACGCATTACCGAAGAGCATACCCTCCGAAAAACTAACTCCCTGTATCGAGAATATGACACCGTGGTCAGAGGTAGGACCTAGTATACATTTTCGTGTCGAGCCCCTTAACTTCATGCATGAATGAAAAGATCAGGTGTCGAACCGCTCAAGAACATTACCACCATCTGGCAGATCAACGGCTAAGTCAATAGCTTCACCTATCCTGTTATTCTAAGAGGCAAACCAGGTACACCGTGAGTAAATCCGCTGTACTGAATTGGCATAAGACGCCCTATTTCACGGTATAAATATTAAACTGCAGAGTCAAACCGTCCTTGAATCATTCTTATTGGTATAGAGTCCAACTTTTTACCGACGGCATTTCCTACCGAGACGATAACCAGCTGTATCGAGAATATAACTGCGTATTCAGAAATGAAAAATCATATGCACGTTACTGACGGGTACCTTTATTTCATGTATGATTTAGAAGATCGAGGGTCAAACCGTTCGGGAACGTTTCAATCTTCATTGAAAATCGAACGGCTAAGCCAATAGCTTCTCCTATCCTTTGATTACGAAAGTGAAGCCTGGTACTCCAGCAGTAAATCCGTTGCAAAGTATTGGCAATGGAATCGATAATTCACTGTATGATTATTAAAGTCGACTGTCAGACTGTTTGAGAACGTTACGCATTGTGATACCGCCATATTCCATACAGGATTCCCTACCTTCCGAGAACGTAACCCGCTGTGTCGTAGGTATATCTTCGCGTCAGAGAAGCATATTAGTAGACATTTTAGCAGACGGGCACCGTAATATCATGTAGGAATTAGAAGATCGACAGTCAATCCGCTTGTGAACGTTGCCACATTCTGTCAGAGACGAACGGTTGAGAAAGTAACCGCACCTATCCTGTGATTCGGAGAATCAAACCAGGTATTCTGCGAGTAAGGCTGCTGAAGATCGCTGCCTAAAGACTCCTTAATACACGATCTGAATATTACAGTAGGGCGTCAAGCGCTTGGACAGTTGGTATGAAGTCAAACGGTTTACCGAAGGTGTTAACATCCGCGAACCTCACCCGCGCCATCGAGAATAGAACTTCGTGTTCAGAGTATGAAGATAATATTCGTTTCAGTTACGGGCACCTGATTATCATTTATGAAATACAAGATCTAGTGTCAAATCATTTGATGACGTTACCACCTTTTTTGATGGTCGAACGGCAATGTCAATTGCTTCACATATCGTGTGATGCCGAATGTCAAACCAGATATGCCGGGAGTAAGTGCGCTGTTCATTATTGGCAATGGTCACCTTAATTCACGGTTCGAATATTAATGTAGAGCGTCCGACCGTCTGAGAACGTACCAATTCCTCTAAAGTCAAACGTTTCACCGAAGAACCTATACTCCGAAAAACGTTCCCGTAGTATTGTGGGTATAACATCGTGCTAAGTGGCACGAATTGGTATACGCTTTAGCGACGAGCACATTAATTTCATGTATGAATTAAAAGTTCGAGCGTTAAACAGTTCGAGAACGATGCCACCTACATTGAGAATCAAGCGGCCAAGTGACCTACCTGTCATATACCAATACCAATACCATATATCAATACCTTCACCTGTCCAGGGCTGTCGAGAGTCAAAACAGAAATGCTAGGTGTACAACCGTTGTACAGAATTTGCAATTGACACCTGAATTCCTGGCATTAGCATTATAGTAGGGAGTCAAATCGACGGAGAATATTACCAGGTGTTATAAAGTCATTCTTCTTACAGAATAAGTAACCTTCCGAGAATGAATCACACGGTATCGAGAGTACAACTTAGTGAAACAGGATGCAAATTAGTATTCATTTTAGTGAAGGGCACACTTCTTTTATGTATGAATTAGAAAGTCGATGGTGAAACCGTTGCAGAATGTTACCACGTCCTTTGACAGACAGACAGCTAAATGGTCAGCACCACCTATGCTATTGTCCCGCGAGTCACACCAGGTACTCCGGGAGTAAGTGCGTAGAATAATATTGGCAATAGACGCCATAATTCTCGGTGCGGGTATTAGAGTGCAGTGTCAAAGCGTTATAGAACGTTCTTCATTAGTATAGGATCAAACCTTGTTCCGATGGCCATATATTCTGAGAAGCTATCCCGCTGTATCGAGAGGATTACTTCGTGATCAGGAATGCAAATTAGTATACATTTGAATGACGGGCTTAATTTTATGAATAAATTAGAGGATCTAGTATCAAAACGTTCGTGAACGTTACCACCTTCTTTCAGATTTACGCGGCAAAGTCAATAGATTCATACATCCTGTGATTCCAAGAGTCAAACCTGGTATTCCAGGAGTAAATCTACTGAACAGTAGAGTCAACGGAAACATTAATTCACGGTATTAATATCAAGATGGGGAGTCAATCCGATTGAGAATGTGACCTCTTGGTATAACGTCATACTCTTTAGAAGATATCTCATCTTCCGAGAGTATAACCTGCTGTACCGTGAGAATAACTTCGTGTTCAGAGAAACAAATTGGTAAACATTTATTTGACGGGCACGATAATTTTATCAATGACTTGAAGATCGAGGGGTCAACCCTTTCGCGAGCGATATCAGCATCTTTGAGATTCGAACGGCTGTCTCTATGGCTCCACCTCCACTTGTGATTCCGAGCGGAAAACCTGGTATTCTAAGAGTAAATCCGCTGATCAGTACTGGCAATTGTCAACTTATTACACGGTTTGAATATTAAAGTAGAGAGTCAATCCGTTGAAGAACATAATCAACTGGTACATCGTCATATTGTCTATAGCGTACCTTATCTACCCGGAACATTAATCACGGTGTCGAGCGTACAACTTCGTGTTAAGAGAGACAAAGTAGTATACATTTTAGTGATAGGTACCATAATTTCATGTATGAGTTAGAGGATCGAGTGCGAAATCGTTCGATAATGTTATCACTATCTTTGAGAGCCGCACAGCTAAGTTAATAGCTTCACCTATCCTGTGAGACCGAGAGTCAAACGAGGTATACCAGGAGTAAAGTTACTGAACCGTATTGGCAATGGACACCTTACTCACAGTTTGAATATCAAAGTAGGGCGTCAAACCGTTTGAGAGCGTTACAAAATTGATATGATGACAAACATTTTACTGAAGGCCTTACCTTCCAAGAATATATCCCACTGCAGCGAGTGTAATGCTTAGTGCTCACGGAGACAAATTAGTAGATATGTTGGCAGACGGAAACCTTAACTTTATGCATGAATAGATTAATCGAATGTGAAACATTTCCAGAACGATCCCCCCTTCCTTACGGGTCGAACGGCTAGGTCAATAACTTCATCTATCCTGTTATTTCGATAGTCAAACTAGGTAGTCCGGCTGCTAGTCCGATGAACAATATGGGCAATAGACACGTTATCAGGCGGTATGAAAATTAAGGTACAAAGTTTAAGCGTTGGCGAATAATAGCAATTGCTATAAAGTCAGCCTTGTGAACAACTACCTTACCTTCCGGGAACATATCCGGCTGCACCGTTTGTGTCGCATAGTGTTCACGGATAGAAATTAGTAGATATGTTAGTGAACGGACTCTACATTTTGGTGTGTTAATATCATCATCGAGTGTCAAACCGCTCGAGAACGTTAGTACCTTCAGTGAGAGACGAATGGCTAAGTCAATAGCTTCACCCATCCTCCGATTCCGAGAGTCAAACCAGGTGTCCCTGGACTTCATCCGCTGGACAGTATTGGTAATAGACAACTTCACTCACGGTTTGAAGATCAAAATAGAACGACAAACCGTTTGAGAAAGTTAGCACCCTCTTTGAGAGTCAAACGGATAAGTCAATAGCTTCATCTATCCAGTGATTCGGACAGACGAACCTGGTGATCGTGGAGTAAATTCGCTGAACAGTATTGCCAGCAGATACCTTAAAACGCGGAGCGTCTATATTTATAGCGCATCACACCCTTTGTGAACGTTTCCGATTGTTACAAAGAAAATCGTTTTACTGAATGTCGTACCTTCCGCGAACCTCACCCGCTGTAACGAGAGTATGACTTCATATTCGTGGAAGAGTAGAAGATCGATCGTCAAACCGCTCGAGGATGCACCACCATCATTGACGGTCGGACGTCATAATCAGTAGCTTCATCTGTCCTGTGATTCCGAGAGTGACACCGTGTATTCCAGTAGTAAATACGCTCAGCAGTTATGGCAATATGCACCTTAATTCACGCTATGAATATTAAAGTAGAAAGTCGAATCGCGGAAGTGCCTAACGTATTTGTGTAGAGTCAAACTCTTTCCCGAAGGCCTAACCACCAGAGATGATAACCCGCTGTAACGAGCGTATAACACCGTGTTCAGTAAAACAAATAACACAAAATTCTAATGGCGGGCACCACAACTTCATGTAGATCATTCATGTTGATAAGAAGATCGAGCGTCAAACCGTTAGAGAACGTTATCAACTTCCTTGAATGTCACACTTCTATGTCAATAGCTGCACCAAACCCTTGATTCCGAGAGGCAGTCATTACTCATTCCATGAGTAAATGCGCTGAACGGTATAGGTTTGACGGTTGGCCTCATACGGTTTGACGCTTTACTTTTCCATTCAAGCCGTGAATTAAAGTGTCTATTGGCAGTACTGTTCAGTGGATTTACTCCAGGAATACCAGGATTGATTCTCCGAATCCCTGGATTGATGAAGCTATTGAGATTGCCGTTCAAATCTCAAAGAAAGCGGTAACTTTCCCGAATGCTTTGACGCTCGATTTTCCTATTCATAATTAAATGTAGGTCCCGTAACTGAAATGAATACTACTTACTCTCGGAGAACCTCATTTGACTCGCGGAACCACAGGATATGTGATGCTATTAACGCAGCCATTCGTATCTGACACAAGTTGGCAATGTTCGTGAGCGGTTTGGCCCCCAACCTTCTAATTCATACATGAAATTATGGTGCCCGTAACTAATATATATACTAACTTGTTTCCTTCAGCACGTAGTTATACTCTCGTTACAGCGGCATAGGCTTTCGGAGAGTAGGGTCTTCAGTGTAACGTTTGACTATATAGCCATTGGAAACGAGCTTAAGCAGTATGTCGCTCTACTTTAAATTCAAACCGTGAATTAAGATGGATATTGCCAATACAATTGTGCGGATTTACTCCAGGGATACCTAGTTTAAATTTGGGAATGGCAGGATAGGTTATGTTATTGACTGGCTGTGCGACTAGCAAAAAATGTGGCACCGTACTCGAACAGTTAGACACTAGATTTTGCAATACATACATGAAAATGAGGTGTCGGCCTTGTATAATGTCTATGAATTTAATTCCGTTTCCACTGAGCAAAACACTTCCTACAGCGGGTTAGTCTCCTCGGAAGTTAGGGTCTTCGGTAAAAAGTTAGACTCTATACCAATAGGAAACGTTGCACATTTGTATTGCACTGTACTTTAATATTTACACCGGGAAGTTGGGTTTCTAACCCAGATACTCTACAGCGGATATAATCCTGCAATTGCAGGATGGTCTCTCGGAGTCACAGGATAGGTGAGGCTATGGACTTAGCTCTGCGACTCTCAGAGAAGACTGCAACGTTCTGCAAATGTTTGCCTCAGGGCCTACTAATTCATTCACGAAATTTAGGTGCCCGTCACTAAAATGTATACTAGTTTGTTTCACTGGACACGAAGTTATTCTCTAGATGCTATGTTTTTGGGTCTCAGAAGGTGAGGCCTTCGGTAAAATGTTTGACTTTATATCAATAGTAACGTTCTGACACGGTGTATCGCTCCATTTTAATTTCCAATCCGCGAATTAAGTTGTCTACTGCCAATAATTTACAGCGCATTTATTCCCGGAATATCTCGCTTGACCCTCTGATTCACAGAACGTAATACGCTATTGACTTAGCCCTTTGAATATCAAAGAACGAGGTAACTTTCCCGATCGGTTTGACACTCGATCTTTTAATTCTTGCATGCAATTTAGGTGCCGTCACAAATTTGTGCAATAATGCTTTTTCATAAACACGTATGTATACTCCCGATGCGGCCGGATACCTTCGCGGACGGTAAGGCATTCGCTAAAACGTTTGACATTATACCATTCGGTAACGGTCTCAAACGGTTTAACGCTTTACTGTAATATTCAAACCGTGAAATGAGGTGTCTGTTGCCAAACATTTCGTCGGACTTTCTCCCGGAATACCAGGTTTTACTCACCGAACCACAGGATAGGTGAGGCTATTGATGTAACTGTTCGTCTCTCACAGCTGGTCGTAACGTTCACGATAGGTTTGTTCCCCGATCTTTTATTACGAGCATGAAATTATCGTGCTCGTTACTAAAATGTATACTCGATCGTGCCGCTGAATATGGTGTTATAGCCCCGATACAGCGAGTCCCTTTTTTGGAGTGTAAGGCTGTCTGTCAGAAGTTTAACCGTACACGAATAGGTATTGCTCCAAAACGACTTCACGGTCTGGTATAATAATAAAACCGTTAAAGAAGGTGTCTATTGGCAATACTGTTCTGCGGATTTACTCCAGTAATGCCTGTTTTGACCCTCGGAAACACAGGATAGGTTAAGCGACTGACTTATCCGTTCGACTCTCAAAGAGAGTGCTAACGTTCTCGAGTGGTTTGACCCTAGATCTTCTAATTCATGATTGAAATTAAGTTGCTCGCCACTAAGGTGCATACTAATTCGTCACTCTGAACACGCTGTTACATTATAGATACAGCGGGTTAATTTATTCAGTGGGTAAGATCCTCCGTAAGGCGTTTGACTTTGTAGGAAATTGTAACGTTCTCTATCCAATTGACGCTCTACTTTAGGATGCAAACCGAGAAGTAAGGTGTATGTTACCATTACTCTTCCGCGAATTTACTTCCGGAATACCTTGTTAGATTCTCGAAATCGCAGGATTGGTGATGCTATTGACGTAGCCGTTCGTCTATCACAGAATGTAGCAGCGATCTCTAAAGGTTCGACAGCCGATCTTATAATTTATACATGAAGATAAGGTGCCCCTCATTAAAATGGATAATAGTTTCTTTCTCTGAACACGAAGTTATCCCCTGGATGATGCGGGTCAGTTTTATGGAGGTAAGGCCATCGGTAAAGTATTTGATTTTATGAAAACAGGTAACGTTCTCGAGCATTTTCACGCCCTACTTTAATATCGGAACTGTGAATTAAGGTGTCTATTACCAATTCTGTACAGCGGATTTACTCCTGGAATACCTGTTTTTACTCTCGAAGTAATAGGATAGGTGAAGCTATGGACGTGGCGGTGCGGATCGCAGAGATGCTGGTAACGTTCCGTAACGGTTTGACTCTCATTCTTCATATTCATTCATGAAATTAAGGTGCCCGTCAGTAAAATGTATAGTAATTTGTTCCTCTGAACACGGTGTCATGCTCTCGATACAGCAGATTAGCTTTTCGGTTGGTAACTCCTACTTGTAGAAGTTTCACCTGTAGGTAACGTTCTACAACTGCTTGACAGCTTTCCTTAATATTGAATCCGAGAATTGAGGTGTCTATTGCCAATACTGTTCAGCGTATTTACTCCCGGAATACCTGGTTTGTCTGACGCAATCGCAGGATACGCGAAACTATATACCGAGCAGTTGATCTCTCACAGATGGTAGCAACGTTCTCGAACGTATGGAAGCTCGATCTTCTAATTCATAAATGAATTTAAGGTGACGTCACTAAATTACATACCATCGTGTTTCCCTACACACGAAGTTATACTCACGATACGGCGGGCTAGCTTCGCGGAAGGTACGGCATTCGGTGGAAAGTTAAACTCTATACTAATAGGTAATGTTGTACAACTGTGTGACTCTCTACTTTAAAATCTATGCCGGGAAGTATGGATTTTAATGACATCACGGATTTACGCCAGGAATGCCATAAAGGGTGTGACATTATACCATTTGGTAACACTCTCATACGGTCTGACACACTATTTTAATATTCATACCGTGAATTAATGTTTCAACTGACGATATTATTCTGCGGATTTACATCTGTAATACCATGTTTGACTCTCGGAAGCGCAGGATAGGTGAAGCTATTGACTCAGCCGTTCAAGTCCCATAGAAGTTCATAAACGTTCTCGAACGGTTTGACACTTAATCCTTTATCTCATCAGTGAAAATAAGGTGTCCGTTACTAAAACGAATACTAATTTTTATTTGTAACGAAATTAAGGTCCCGTCACTAAAATGTTTACTAATGTGCACCCCTAAATATGTAGCAATACTCTCGACACTGTGGTTTAGATTCTCGTGCGTTAAGGCATTCCGTGAAACGTTTGACTTTATAGCAATTAGTAACGTTCTCATACGGTGTGCCGCTCTATTTTAATTTTATTTCGGGGAATTATGGTATCTATTGCCAATCCTGTCCAGCGGATTGACTCACTGAATACCTGGATTAATACTCGAACTCGCAGGATACATAGAACTATTGACTTAGCCGTTCACCTCTCACAGAAGGGGGCAACGTTCTCGACCGGTTGACCCTCGATCTTTTAATTCATACATGAAGTTATGGCACCCGCCACTGAAAGGAAAAATAATTTCTTTCTCTAAACACGAAGTGACACTCTCGGTTCGGCGTGGTAGTTTCGCGGACGGTACGGCGTTCGGTGAAAAGTTAAACCCTATACCAATAGGTAAATTTGCACTCTTTGCTACAAAACCTATACCGGGAAGTAGGGATTTTAATGCCGATACTGATCAGCGGATTTGCTCCCGGTATGCCTGTTTTGACTCTCGGGATCTCAGGATAGGAGAAGCCAGTGACGTAGACGTTCGTCTCACACAGTAGGTGCGAACGCCTTCGAACGGTTTGACACTCGATCTACTAAGTCATACATGAAATTCATGTCTCCATCAGTAAAATGTATACTAAGGTCTTTCTATGAACACGAAGTTATACACTCGCTACGGCGGGTTAGCTTCTCGGAAGGCAAGGCTATCGGCAAAGTGGTTTACTTTGTACCAATTAGCAACGATCTAAAACGGTTCGACGCCCTACTTTAATATTCAGACAGTGAACTAAGGTGTCTACTGCCAATAATGTCCTGCGGATTTACTACAGGAATACCTGTATTGACTCTCCGAATCACAGGATAGGTGAAGGTACTTCCTTAGCCGTTCGTCTCTCACAAATGATGGTAACGTTTTCGAGCGGTGTGACCCACTATCTTTCAATTCATGCAGGAAATAAAGGTGCTCGTCACTAAAATGTATAGTAATTTGTTCCTCTGAACACGATGTTATACTCTCGGTTCCGCTGGTTAGGCTTCTTGCATGGTAAGGCCGTCGGTAAGAGGCTTGTATATATACATATTGGTAACGCTTTCAAACAGTTTGACAATCTACTTTAACATAATATCCGTGCATTAATGTGTCTATGCCGTTAAATTCCATAGGTTTTACGCCCGGAATACCTGGTTTTATTCTCGGAATCATGGGATAGGTGAAGCCATTAACAAAGCGATTCGATTGTCAACTAAGGTGGTAGTGTTCTCTATCGGTTTGACTCTTGATTTTGGTATTTATATGTGTCAATGTGGTGCTCGTCTGCTAACATGCATACTAATTTGTTTCCGTGAACATTAAGCATGGCACAAGCTACTGCGGGTTCGGTTTTCGGAAGTTAAGGTATTCGGTAAAAAGAAAGACATTATATGAATTTTTATTTATCTTCCACGGTTTGTCTCTCCACCATCTCATAAATGCCGGGAATTAAGGTGTCCTTTGTCAATGCTGTTCAGCCCGCTTACATCCGCAATACCTGTCTTGGCCCTCGGTATGACAGGATATGGGAAGCTATTGACTGTGCCTTTCGACCCACATACAGGGTGATAACGTTCTCATACGGTTCCATACTCTATCTCCTATTTCATACATGAAATCACGGTGTCCATCACAAACATGTATAATAATTTGTTTCCCGGAACGCAAAATTACACTCTGAATACACAGGTTTGTGATCTCGTATCGTCATGCCTGGGGCACAAAGTTTGACTCTAAATCAACTATTAATGATCTCTGACGGTATAACCCTATACATTAATGATCAATCCGTGAATTGTGTATTGCATCAATAGTTCGGCGGATTTACTCTCGGAATGACTGGTGTGACTCTCGGAATCACAGGATACGTGAAGATACTGCCATACCTATGCGACAATAAAAAAAGGTGGTAACGTTGTCGAATGTTTTGACACTAGATCTTCTGATTCATACATGAAATTAAGGTGCCCATCACTAAAATGTATACTAATTTGGATCTCTGATCATGAATTTATACCGTCGAGACGGATGAGTAGGTTCACGGAGTGTATGGTCTTATGTACAATGTTTGACATTATAGAATCTGTTGACGTTCTCCAATGGGTACACGCTGTAACTTAGTTAACAACCCGCGAACTAGGGTGATAACGGCCAATAATATACAGCGGATATACTCCTTATATACGTTGTATGACTCTCTGAAACACATGTGTAGGTGAAGCTTTGGACTCTGCTGTTCGACGTTGAAAGAAGGTGATAACGTTCTCGAATTGGTTGTCTCTCGATCTTCGTATTCATACATAGAATTATGATGTCCGCCCTGTAAGATTTCCACAAATTTCTTTCACTGAACCCGCAGTTATACCCACGATGCAGCGGGTTATTATCTTGAAAGGTAAGGCATCCGGTATGGAGTGTGGCGATTCAGTAATTGGTATCGTTCTCCAGCGGTTTGACTCTGTTCTTTAATATTCATACCGTGAGTTAAGATTGGAGGATACCGTTTGGTAGCAAGCCAAACACTTTACCGATGGCCGTAACGTGCAAGAATTTAACCCGCAGGATCGAGAGTGTAGCTACGTGTTTAGGGAGACACATTGTCATACATTTTAGTGACGAGCACCATAACGTCATGAATGAATTGACAGATGCAGGATCAAACCGTTCGAGAACGTTGCCACCTTCTGTGTGATACCACCGTCTAAGTCAATAGCTTCACCTATTCATTGAATCTGTGAGTAAACCCGGGTATTCCTGGAGTAAATCCGCTGAGGAGTATTTGAAATAGACATCGCAATTCACGGCGTGAATATTAAGGTTGAGAGTCAAACCGTCCGAGAACATTACCAATTGGTATAAAGTCATTCTTTTTAACATATACCTTACCCTCCGAGACATCAATCCGATGTATTTAGAGTATTCGTCCGTACTCAGAAGTACAAATTAGTATACACTGCAGTGATGGGCACCTTAATTTCATGTATGAATGAGGAAACGAGGGTGAGACTGATCTAGAACGTTACCACCTTCTCGTGAAGTCCCATATATAACACAATAGCTTCACCTAACCTGCGGTTCCGAGAGTCGGACCAGGATTTCCGGGTGTAAATACGTTGAACAGTATTCGAAATACACAATTTAATTCACGGTTTGAATAGTAAATATTGAGCGCCAAACCGTATGAGAAAGTTACCAATAGCTGTACAGTCAAATGCTTTCCCGACGATCTTACCTTCCGAGAAGATAACCCGCTGTATCGAGAATATAACTGCGTGTTCAGAGGAAGAAATTAGAAAACATATTTGTGACGGGGACATTATTTTCGTTATGAATAAGAAAATCGCGCGTCAAGCCACTCGAGAACGTTGTCACCTTTTGTGAGGGACGAACGGCTAAATGTGTAGCTTCACCTATCCTGAGATTCCGAGAGTCAAGCCAGGTATACTGGAAGTAAATCCGCTGATCAGTAATCTCAATAGATACCATAGTTCACGGTTTGAATATTAATGCAGACCGCTAAACCGTTTCAGAGCATTGGCAATTGATATATAGTCAAACACTTCACTGGTGGCCTTACATTTGACGAAACTATCCCGCTGAATCGAGAGTACAACTTCGTATCCAGAGAAAGAAATAGGTCCTCATTTCAGTGATGGGTTCCTTAGCTTCACGTATGAGCTAGAATATCAAGTGTCAAGCCGTTCGAGAAATTTGCCAACTTCTTTGAGACCTGAAGGGCTTAGTTAATAGCTTCACCTATCCTGTGATTCCTAGTGTCAAATCAGGTCATCCGCGTGTAAATCCGCTGTACACTAATTGAAATAGATACCTTAGTTCACGGATTGAATGTTAAAATAGAGAGTCTAATCGTTAGAGAACGTTACGAATTGCTCTAAGGTCACACGCATTACCGAGGACCATACCCTCTGAAAAAATAACCCGGCTTATTGAGAGTGTAGCATTGTGTTTAGAGAAATACATTTGTATGTAATATAGTGACGACACGTTCAATTCAAGAAACAATTAAAATATCGAGGATCAGAACGTTCGAGTACGTTACGACCCTCTTTCAGATTCGAACGGATAAGTCAATAGCTTCAGCTAACCCTAGATTCCGCAAATCAAAGCAGGTATTCTGGGTGTAAATCCGCTGTACACTATAGGCAATGGGCACCTTAATTCGCGGTTAGAATATTGCAGTAGAGCGTGAAACCGTTATAGAACGTTAGCTTTGTATGAATTCAAACAAATTACCGATGACCTTACGCTTCCATAACCTGCCCCGCAGTATCGGGAGTATAACATCGTGTTCAGAGGATAAAATTAATTTACATTTTGGTGACGGTCACCTTAATTTCAGGAATGAATTTTAAGGTTGAGTGTCAGACCGTTCGAGTACGTTACCACCATCTGTGAGAGACCAGGTCAAGTGAACAGCTTCACATACCCCGTGTTTCCGAGAGTCATACCAGGTATTCCGGGAGTACATCCGCTGGGCAGTATTGGTAATAGTCACCGTAATTCACGGAACGAATATTTAAGTAATGAGTCAAACCGTCGGAGAAAATTACTAATTCGTATAAAATCGTTCTCCTTACCGAAAACCATACGTTAAGAATATCTAACCCGCTGTAGACAGCGTCTTACTCACTCTTCGCGGAAACATATTAGTAGATATTATAGCGGTATCTCACATTATTTTCACGTATGAACAGAATTATTGAGAGTCAAGCCGTTCGAGAACGATCCCATTATCACTCAGAGTCGAACAACGAAGTCAATAGCTTCACTTACTCTGTGATTCCGAATGTCACACCAGATATTGCGGGAGTGAATATGCTCTACAGTGTGGGCAATAGACACCATCATTCACGATTTGAATCTTAAAAAACTGCGTCAAGCTATTTGAGTATGCTACCAATTTGTACAAAAGTCAAATGTTTTACCGAAGATCTTACCTTGCGCGAACCACACCCGTGTCATAGAGAGTGTAACTTCGAGTTCAGAAAAAGGAATTAGTATCCATTTTAGTGACTGGCACATTAATTTCATGCATGAATTAGGAGATCGGGTGTCAAATCGTTCTAGAACGATACCACCTTCTGTGGGAGACAAACGGCTATGTCAATAGTTTCACCCGTACTGCGATCCCCTGAGCAATTCCAGGTACCTCAAATGTAAAACGACTGAACACTATTGGCAATGGATACCTTAATTTACAGTTTGAATATTAAAGTAGAGCGTAAAACCGTTTCTGAACGTTACCAATTGGCATAACGACATACTACATACCTGATTCCTTAATGTCAGAGACTATAATCCGCTGTGTCGAGAGTATGGCTTCGTGTACAGCGAAACAAATTAGTACACATTTTAGTGACTAGCAACTTAATATCATGTATGAATTAGATGATCGATGGTCAACCTGATCGGGAACGTTACGACCTTCTGTGAGAGACGAACGACTAAGTCAATAGCTTCACCTATTCCGTGATTCGGAGAATCAAACCATGCATTCCGGGATTAAGACCGCTGAAGAGTATTGGCAGTAGACACCATAATTAGCAGTTTTAATATTAAAGCAGACCGCCACACAGTTACAGAACATTACCTACTGGTATAGAGTCAAACTATTATCAGATAGACTTACATTCGGAGAAGCTAACTTGCCGTTTCGGGAGTATAACGCCGTGCTTCGAGAAGCACATCAGAGTACATGTTAGTAACGACCCCATAAATTCGTGTATGAATTAGAATGTCGATGTTTGAACCGATCGAGAACATTACGACCGTCCTTGAGAGTCGAGCAGCTTGGTCAATAGCTTCACCTATCGTGTGATTTTGAGAGTCACATCAGGTAATCCGGGGGGGGGGGGATGCGCCGAAGGGCATTGGCAAATGACACCATAATTCACGGCATGAATATTGTAGTAAAATGTAATGAGTCAAACCGTTGCACAACATTACCAATTCGTATAAAGTCATTCCTTCTACAGAATACCTTACATTTCGAGAAGCTATCACACCGTATCGAGAGTGTAACTTCGTGTTCAGAGGATCAAATTATTAAACATTTATAGACGGGGACCATAATTTCATTACGAATAAGAATATCGAGGGTCGAACCGTTTGAGATAATTGCCACATTTTTTTATAGTCGAACGGCAATGTCAATAGCTTCACCTATCCCGTCATTCCGAGAGACAAACCAGCCATTCCGGGAGTAAACCCGCTGAACAGCATTAGCAATAGAGACCATAATTCACGGTATGAATATAAGAGCAGAGAGTCCAACCGTCGGGGAACAGTACCAATTTGAAAAGAGTAAACTTTTTACGGTACGCATTACCTTCTGAGAACCCAACACGCTGTATTATGGGTAAAACGTCGTGTTGAAGAATGCTAGATAGTACACATTTTCGTGACGGCATCCATAAATTCATGTATGAAGTAGAAG
The DNA here is from genome assembly GCF_051020765.1 of Lasioglossum baleicum. Lineage (NCBI taxonomy): Eukaryota > Metazoa > Arthropoda > Insecta > Hymenoptera > Halictidae > Lasioglossum > Lasioglossum baleicum. The sequence continues at coordinate 40,939 of NW_027469191.1, read as the reverse complement.
ATGGAAGGACAAACAGTTCCACAACGTTACTACCTTCCGTGGGATTCGAGCGTCTAAGTCAATATCTTTACCTATCCCGTGATTCCGAAAGTCAAAGCAGGAACTCCGGGAGTAAATCCGCTGAACATTATTGGCAACATAGACTTTAATCACGGTTTGAATATAACAGAACAGAGCCAACACATTTGAGAGCGATACCAATATGTATCGAATCAAACCATTTACCGAAGCCATACCTGCGATTAATATAATCGCTGTAACGAGAGTCTAACATCGTGTTCAGAGAATGTTACCGCCTTCCTAGAGATTCAAACGGGTAAGACAGTGGTTTCACCTGTCATGTGATTCCGAAGGACAAATCAGGCATTCCGAGAGTCAACAAACTCTACACTATTGACAATGGACACCTTAATCCACGGTATGAATATTAAGGTACAGAGTCCATCCCTTGGAGCACGTTACCTTTTGGTGCAATGTCAAAAGCCTTAGTGAAGACCTTACCCCCCAAATACTAACCCCCTGTATCGAGAGTGTTCAGAGGAAGCAATTAGTACCCATTTCAGTGGCGAGCACCTCAACTCTGTGTATGAATAAGAAGATTAGGGGTCAAATCATTCGAGAGAGGCGCCACCTTCAGTGGGAGACGAACGGCTATGTCAATAGCTTGACCCATCCTGCGACACCGAGAGTCAAGCCTGGTATTCCGGATGTAAATACGCTGTATAGTATTAGCAATAGACACCTTCATTCACGGTTTGAATATCACAATTGAACGTCTAACCGTTTGAGAACGTTACCACCCTCTTTGAGAGTCAAACGGATAAGTCCATAGCTTAACATATCGGACAGATGAACCTGATGATCTTAGAGTAAATTCTCTATACAGTATTGCCAGTGGATACCATAATTCGAGGAGCGGATATTGAAATAGAGCATCACACACTTTGTGAACGTTTGCAATTGATATAAATTCAATCGTTTTACAGAAGGTCGTACATTCCGCGAACCTCACCCGCTGTAACGAGCGTAAAATTTCGTGATCAGTTTATACAAATTAATATACTTTTTAGTGACGGGCATGTTAATCTTATGTACGAATTAGAAGATCTAGTGTCAAACCATTCGAGAACCTTACCACCTTGTCTGAGTGTCGAACGGCTGAGACATTAGATTCAGCTACCCTGTGATTCTGTAGAGTCCTGGTATATTAATGTAGAACGTAAAACCGTTTTGTGAACGACATAACGACATGCTATTAACCTGATACCTTACCTTCAGAGATCATAATCCACTGTATCGGGGGTATAACTTCGTGCTAAGCGAAACAAATTAGTATACATTTTAGTGGCGGGCATGTTAATGCTGTGTATGAATTAGAAGATCGATGGTCAAACGTTCGAGAACGTTATCACCTTCCTTGAATGTCACAGTTCTAAGTCAATAGCTGCACCTGTCCCTTGATTCCGGGAGGCAATTCAGGTATTCCAGGAGTAAATATGCTGAACGGTATAGGTTTGACGGTTGACGCTTTACTTTTCTATTCAATGAATTATTCGTGAATTAACGTGTCTATTGGCAGTACTGTTCAGCGGATTCACTCCAGGAATACCTGGATTGAATATCCGAATCCCTGGTCGGTGAAACTATTGAGTTAGCCGATCGAAACATAAATAAGGCGGTAACATTCTCGAATGGTTTGACGCTCGATCTTCTTATTCATAATGAAATGAAGGTCCCAGTCACTGAAATGAATACCAAGCTCTTTCTCTGAACCGAAGTTACACTGTCGATACAGCGGGTTATTTCGTTGGATGGTACGCCATTCGGTAAAGCGTCTGACTTTATAGCAATTGGTATCGTTCTCAAACGGTTTAATACTCTATTTTAATTTGCTAACCGTGAAATAGAGTGTCTACTGTCACAACTCTTCAGCTGGCATACTCCCGGAATACCTCGTATGATTCACGGAACAACAGGAAATGTGGAGCTATTAACTTAGCCGTTCGTCTCTCACAGAAGATGGCAATATTCTTGAGCTACTTGAATCGCGATGCTCTTGATCATAGTGAAAGTAAGGATTTCGTCACAAAATTGTTTATTAATTTCCAGCTCTGATCTAGATGTTATACTCACGGTACTGCAGGAAACCGTCACCGAAGGTTGCACGATCGGAAAATGTTTGACTCTATTCAAATAAGTAACGTTCTACAACGGTTTGACTGTCTGATATAATATTCACACCATGAATTAAGGCGTCAATTGCGAAAAATTTCAGCGGATTTACTCCGGGAATACAAATTTTGACTCTCGGAGTCGCAATTATTGGTGAAGATATTGACTCAGTCGATCGACGCTGAAAGAAGGTGGTAACGATCTCGAACGGATTGTGTCTTGATTTTGTAAATCATACATGGAACTATGGTGCCCATCACTAAAATGTATACATGAGTGTTTCTCTCGACACGAAGCTATGCTCTCGATACGGCGGGATTGCTTCTCGGAAGGGTAAGCTTTCGGTTACATGTTTGAAGCTACGCGAGTAGGTAACGATCTTCAACGATTTGGCGGTCTGCTTTAGCGTTCATACCTTGAATTAAGGTGTCTGTTCAATATACTTTTCTGCGAATATACTCCTGGAATACCTGGATTGACTCTCGCAATCACAGGATAGTTGAGGGTATTAAGTTTCGCCGCTCAAACCTCTAACTAGGCGGTGTCGTTCTGTAACGGCTTGACCCCCGATATTCCAATTCATACACAAAGTTATGGTTCCCGTACACTGAAATGAATACTAATTTCTTTCTCCGAACACAAGCTTATACTCTCGACGAAGCTAGTGATGTTCGCGGAAAATAAGGACTTCGGAAGAACGATTGACATTATACCAATTTGTAACGCTCTCAAACGGTTTGACGGTCTGCCTTAACATTCAAACCCTGTAGTAAGGTGCCTATTGCGAATACAGCTCAGGACATTTTCTCCCGGATTACCTGATTTGACTCCAAGAATCACAGGATAGGTGAAGCCATCGACATAGCCGTTCAAATCTCAAAGAGGGTGGAAACCTTCTCGAACGGATTGACCATCCATATTCTAACTTATGCATGAATTTATGGTGCTGTTACTAAACTATATACTAATGTGTTTCACTAAACTCGTAGCTATACTGTCGGTGCGGCGGGTAAGCAATTCCGATGGTCAGGCATTCAGTGAATCGTCTTTATAGCAATTAGTAATGATCTCAAACGGTTTGACGCTCAGCTTTCATAGTCAAGCCGTGGAACATGTCGTCAATTGCCAATACTTTTCATCGTAGTTACTCACGGGATACATCGTTGGATAATTGGAATCATAGGACAGGTGAACCCTTCGAATTGGCCGTTCGACTCTAAATGCTGGTGGTATCGTCCTCGAACGGCTTGAGTCTCGATGTTCTGTATTATACGTGACTTTATGGTGTTGTCACTAAATTGTATGCTTATGTGCTTCCCTAAACAAGAAGCTATACACTCTACACGTCGGGTTATATAATGGATTCGGTAAATCATTTGACTTTATGGCAATTGGTATCGTTATCAAACGGTTGAACGCTCTATTTTAATATTCAAACCGTGATGTCGGCAAAGGATGCAACGTTCTCGAGCGGTTTGTCGCTCGATATTGTAATTCGTACATCAAGTAAATGTGCCCGTCACTGAAATGGTGACTAACTTCTTTCTCTGAACACGAAGTTATATTCTCGATATAGGCGGTTTGTTTTTCCAGGGATAATGTGTTCGGTAAGACGGTTGACCATGTAGCAATTGGTAACAATCAACATCGGTTTGACGGTCTGCTTTAATATTCAAACCGTGAAATATCGTGTCCATTGTCAATGCTGTTCAGTGTATTTACTACCGGAATACCTGCTATGACTCTCGGACTTACAGGGTAGGTGTAGCTATTCACTATACTCTCGGTACAGTGGGAGGGTAAGGTCTTCGGTAAAACGACACGTTTGACTATATAGCAATTGGTACCGATCTCTCACGGGGTGAGGTTATCATTTAATATCCAGTCCGCGAATTATAGTATCTGATCTAAATACTACAAAGCGGAGTTACTCCCGGAATACCTGGTTCGACTCTCGGAGTAACAGGATAGATGAGGCTATTCACTTACCCGTTCGTCTCTCACAGAAGGCAGCAATAATCTCGAACGGTTTGACACTTGACCTTCTAATTCATATATCAAGATAAGGTATGCCTCTCCTATAATGTCTACTAATTTGTTTCCGTGAGCACTACGCATGACACTAGCTATAGCGCGTTATGATCTAGGAGGATAACGTATTCGGTAAAATGAATGACACTATACAAATTGATAATGTTCTCCGACGGATTGACCTTATAATTTAATATTCATACCCTGAATGAAGGTGTCCATTGCTGATACTGCACAGCGTATTCACTCCCGGAATATCAGATTTGGCTATCTGAATCACAGAGTTGGTGAAGCTATTGATTTGTCCTTCAGACTCCCGAAGATGGTGGACACGTTCTCGAAGGGTTTGATTCTCGATTATTTTGTTCATACATGAAATTATGTTGCCCGTCACTAAAATGGCTACTAATTGCCTTATCTGAACACGAAGTTACATCACCATACGGCGGGTTAGCTTCACGGAATGGAAGGGCTTCGGTAAAAAGATTGACTCTATATCAATACGTAACGTCCTACAAAGGTTTGACTCTGGACTTCAATACTTATACCATGGAATAGGGTGTACGAGACCAATACTGTCCAACGAATTTTCTCCCTACATTCTTGCATCGGCGATCGGAATCACAGGGTAGGAACAGCTATATACTTATCCGTTCGACGCCCAAAGGAAGTGGGATCTTTCTCGATTGGTCTGACTCCCAATTGTTTTATTCATTCATGATAATGAGGTGTCCGTCTGCTAATGTATCTACTAGTTTGTTTCCGTGAGCACTAAGCAATGAACATGCTGCAGCGGGTTTGGTTCTTGGATGGTGAGGTATCCAGCAACATCGTTGACTTTGTACCACCTAGTTATATTCTCCATCGGTTTGACTACATACTTTAATATTCATAACTTAAATTATGGTGTCTTTTGCCTATAATATACAGCGGAATCAATACCGGAATACCTGGTCCGGAGCGCGGAATCACAGGCTAGGTGAAGCTATTGACTTAGATGTGCGAATCTAACAGAAAGTTGTAACGTTCTGGAGCAGCTTGCATATCGATCTGTCTTCCTATTCAGACACGAAAAGAAGGTGCCCGTCACGAAACAGAATAAAAGGTTATTTGCTTTAACACGAATTTAGACAACCGATACAACAGGTTAGGGTATCGGAATGTAAGGTCTTCGGTAAAATGTTTGACGATATGCCAATATGTATCGTTCGACAAAGATTTGACAATCCACTTTATTATTCGTACCGTGAATTAACGCGACCATTGGTAATACTGCACTGTAGATTCACTCCCGGAGTATGTGGTCTGACTCTCGGTACGACAGGATATATGTATCTATTTATTCCGCAGTTGGACTATAGAAGAAGGTGGTAACGTTCTCGCACTGTTTGTCCCCCTGTGACAGCCAAACTCCAGCCGACGCATCACCAGACGCATCGCCCAGACAGCAACCGCAGCAAAATCAGCCAAAACCAGCCAATACGTGGCTAGAAACCGCCTACTCAACGAGAAAATTATAATATAAAAACCGAGCACAAACGAAAAAAAGCAGCTCTATAATATACATCAAACGGAACGTTACTGTATTCGTATACCTATCCGGAAAACCTACGTTAAATATTTATGACTGTTCAACATCTCTATTAGACTTATTTTACCAAATAAGTATTAATATAAGAAACATAGTTTCTGTCCGAAAGGGGGCTCTTTCACCAAGGTTGTAGACCCGCCCATTTATATTCTATTTCAATACTTGCAACGTATTTCCCCGTGACAAAATTGGTTTATATTTTACTTCCATACTTACCACGTATTTCCCCCTGACACCCCGATCGTCCTATTCAAACATGCAAATAAGGAGTCCGTGTGGCAATATGTCTACTAATTTGTTCCGGTGAATAATAAGGAAGCCAATCGCTACAGCGGAATGGATCACGGAAGGTAAGGCCTGCGGTAAAAAGTTTGGCTCTATGCCAATACGTTATGTTCGACAACGGTTTCACTCTGTACCTTAATATTTATACCTGGATGTGGGGCGCATAGCGCCAATATTGTACTGCGGATTTACTCCCTGAATACCTGATTTGACTCTTTCAATCGGAGGATACGTGAAAATATTGACTTACCCGATTGTCTCTTCCAGAAGGTGGTAACGTTCACGAGGGGTTCAACCCTCGATCTTTCAATTCACGCATGAAATTAAGGTGCTCGTCACTAAAGTGTATACTAATTTTATCCTCTGCATATGAAGTTCTTCCCTCGATGCAGTCAGGTTCGCGGAAGGTGCGGCCTTCGGAAAAACGTTTGACCTTACAACAGTTGGTATCGTTCACAAACGGTTTGACGCCAATTTTAATAGTCATATCGTGAATTAAGGTGTCTGTTGCCAATACTGTTCAGGGGATTTGCTCCCGGAATAGCTGGTTTGACTCTCAAAATCACAGAATACGTGAAGCTATTATCCTAGGCGTTCGTCTCTCACAGAAGATGGCAATGTTCTTGAGCGGCTTGAGCCGCGCTCTTCTTATTCAAAGTGAAACTAAGGAGCTCGTTTACTAATTTCTTCCTTTGAACTCGAAGTTATACTCACGGCGCTGCAGGTTACCGTCTCCGAATGTTGCGCTATCGGTAAAATGTTCTATTCTATTCCAATAGGTAACGATCTGCAACGGTTTAACTGTATGATATAATATTCACACCTTGAATTAAGGCGTCAATTGCGAAAACAGGCCAGCGGACTTACACCAGAAATACGTGGTTCGGCTCTCGGAATTACAGGATGGGTGGAGCAATGGACGTGTCCGTTCGACACTCAGAGAGGGTGGTAGCGTTTTCGAACGGTCTGACCATCGATCTTCTATTCAATACATGAAGTTAAGATGCCGGTCTCTGAAATGAATACTAATTTCGATCTGTGAACACGAAGTTATATTCTCGATGAAGTGGGTGTGGATCGCGGTATGTAAGGTCCCCCGTAAAACGATGGACTTTATAGCAATTGGTAACATTCTACAACGGTTTGACTTCTGCTTCAATATTTAAACCCTTAATTACGGTGCCTATTGCCCATACTGTGCAGCGTATTTACTCCCGGTGTATCTGATTTGTCTATCAGAATCACGAGAAAAGGTGAAGATATTGACTCAGCCGTTCAAGTCTCAAATAGGGTGGTAAGGTTCCCAATAGTTTTGACACTTGATCTTCAAATTTGTACATGATGTTAAGGTGACCGTAACTAAAATGAATAGTAATTTCTTCCTCTGAATACCATGTTATACTCTCGATACGTCGCGTTAGGCTTTCGGAGGGTAAAGTTTTCAGCCAATCGATTGAATTCATACAAATTGGTAATGCTCTCACACGGATTGAAGCACTATTTTCATATTCACACCGTGAATTAAAGTGACTAATGCCAATACTGTTCAGCGGATTTACTAACGGAATACCTGGTTTGTCACTCGGAATTGTACGATAAGTGTCGCTATTGACATATACGTACGCCTTTCGTTGAGGGTGATACCGTTCTCAAACTGTTTGACGCTCTACTTTAATATTCAAACCGCGAATGATGGTGTATATTACCTATACTGCACAGCGGATTAACTCCAGGGATACCAGGCTTGACTCTCGGAATCGCATCTGTTGGTGAAGCTGTTGACTCAGCCGTGCGACTCTGCATAAAGTTGGTAACGTCCTGGAACGGTTTGCCTCTCGATATGCTCATTAGTGCATGACATTAAGGTGCTATTCCAGGCTATTTATACAAACTTGTATCTCTGAATACGAAGTAATACTCTTCATACATCGGGTTATGTCCTCGAAGGGTAAGGTTTTCTGTTAAACTTTTGACATCATTCTAATATGTAACGGCCTACAAATGTTTGACTCTGTTCGTCAATATTCTAACTGTGAACTGAGATTTGCATTGCCAATACTATTCCACGGATAGACTCCCGGAATACCTGGTATGACTCTCGGAATCACAGGAGAGGTGAAGTTATTGACTTAGCCGTTCGACACTTAAGGAAGGTGGGGTCGTTCTCGAACGGTTTGTCTCTCGATTGTCCTATTCGCTTATGAAAATATGGTGTCCGCCTGCTAAACTGTATACTAGTGTGTTTATCTAAACACGAAGTTATAGTATCGATACGGCAGGTCAGCATCTCGTACGGTAATGCTTTCTGAAGAACGTTTGACTTTATAGCAATTAGTAACGTTCTCCAACGGTTTGGCGCTCTACTTTAACATTGAAACAGTGAATAAAGGTGTCTATTGCCTACACTATTCAGCGAATTTACTCTAGCTATAGCTGGTTTGACTCTGAGAATTACAGGACAGGTGACGCTACTGACTTAGCCGCTCGATTCTAAAATAGTTGGTATCTTTCTGCAACGGGTTGACTCTCGATTTGGCCAGTCATACATAAAAATAAGGTCTCCGTTTGCAGAAATGTCTACTAATATGTTTCCACGAACAATAAGCAAGGCACTCACTACAGCGGGTTAGTGTGTGTGGGATGTTAATGCCATCGGTAAAGTGTTTGACTTTACACCAATTGGCAGCGCTCTATAATGCTTTCACGCTCTACTTTAAGATTGAAACCGTGAATTAATGTATCCATTGCCGATAATCTTCAGTGGACTAGCTCCCGGAATACCTGGTTTGAATCTCCGGGCCAATGGATTGGCGATGCGTTTGACCTAGCTGTTCAACTTTCAAAGGCGGTATTAACGTTCTTTAAAGGTTTAGCCATCGATATTTTAATTCATACACATTTTTATGGTACGGTCACTAAAATGGGTACTAATGTATTTCACTGAACAGGAAGTTATACTCCCGATATGGCGGACTACCTTCGCGGACGGTAAGGCGGTAAGTACGGCACTAAGATGTATAGTAGTTAGTCTCTATGAACGCGAACCTATACAGTCGATGCAGCGGTTTAGTTATTCGTAGTGTAAGGACTTCTGAAAGACGTATGACTTTACAGCAAATGGTAATGTTTCCGCACGGTTTAACAGCCTGCATTAATATTCGAACCCTGAATTAAGTTTTCTATTGTAAATGTTGTTCAGCGGATTTACTCCCGTAATACCTGGATTGACTCTCCGGATCACAGAAAACGTGAAGCTATTAACATAGCAGTTCGAATGCTACCGTAGGTAGTTACGTCCTTGAACGGCTTGACCCTCGATCTTTTAATGGATTCATGAAATTAAGGCACCTGTCACAAAAATGAATACTAATTTCTTTCTGTGAACACGATGTTATACTCACGTAACGGCGAGGTTGCTTCTCCGAAGGTCAGGCCATTGTAAACTGTTTGACTTTAAGGTAAGGTTCCCGAAAGGATTGACTATCGATCTTCTAATTTACTCATGAAATTATGGTGCCAGTCACTAAAATGTGTACAAATGCGTTTCTCTGAACATGAAGATAAGTTCTCCATACAGAGGGTTAGGTTCTCCGAATGTAACGCTTGCCGCAAAAAGTTTTACTTTAATGGAAATGCAACGTACTCACACTGTGTGACGGTCTATTTTAATTTTTAATCCGCGAATTGTGGTATCTATTGTCTATACTGGTCAGCGCATTTACTCGCGGAATGTGTGGATTGGCTTCCGGTATCGCAGGATGTATGAAGCTATTGACTTAGCCGTTCGAATCTCAGAGAAGGTTGTAACTATTGTCGAACGGTTTAACCCTCGACTTTCTTTTTCGTACATGAAAACAACTTGTCCGCTTGGTAGAATGTAAACTAATTACTACCACTGAAAACCATGTTATACTCTCGATACAGTGCGTTAGCCACTCAGAGGATAAAACGATTGACTTTATCCCAATTGGTAGCGCTATCAAGCCGATTGACGCTCTATATTAATGTTCGAACTGCGAATTAAGGTGTTAATTAATAATATTGCACAGCGCATTGACTCCGGGCGTGCTCGGTCCGTCGCTCCGAATCACAAGCTAAATGCAGCTACTGGCTTCGCAGTTCGGCACTCAAAGATGCTGGGATCGTTTGTGGACTGTTTGACTCTGTATATCTCCATTCATACATGGAAATAAGGTGTCCCTCTGCGAAAATGGCTACTAATTTCTTTCCGTGAGCATGAACGGAGATCTTGGCTACAGGGGAAATGTTCCGGGAAGGTAAGGTATTCGGTAAGAAAATGACTTAATGCAAATTGGTAGTATTCTACGACGATTTGATTCTTACTATAATGTTCATACCGTGAGATAACGTGCCTATTGCAAATACTGTACTGCGGATTTGCTTCCGAAATACTTCGTTTCACACATGGAATCACAGGATTGGTGAAGATTTTCACTTAGCCGTTCGGCTCCCAAAAAGCGTCGTAATATTTTTGAACGTTTTGGCAATGTATCTTGATACTCGTACATGAAACTATGGTGCCCGTCGCTAAAAGGAATACTAACTTGTTTCTCTGCACATGAAGGCATACTCCCGGTACAGCGAGTTAAGTTCTGTGATTGTAAGGTCTACAGTAAACCGTTTGTACTCATAGCAATTGGTAACGTTCTCAAACGGTTTGACGCTCTCATTCAATAACAAATCGTGAATAAAGGTGTTCATTGCCAATTCAGTACAGCGGATTTACTCGCGGAATATATGGTTTGCTTCTCAGAATTACAGGATCGGTGAAGCTTCCAATTTAGCCGTTCGGCTTTCAAAGAAGGTGGGATCGCTCTTGACCGATTTGACCCTAGATTTTGTTATTCCTACATGAAAAAAAGCTTTGCGTCTTCTAAAAGGCCAACTCATCTGTTTCCGTGAGCACTTAGCATGATATTCGATAGTGCAGGTTATGTTCTAGGATGTTAAGGTGTATGGGGAAAAGGTATGATTTAATACAAAGTGGTTATGTTCTCGAACAGATTGACTCTCTGCCAGGTGTGACTCTCGGAATCTCGGGTATAGGGGAAGCCATTGTCTTAGTTGTGCGAGAGTCAAGGAAATTTGTAACGTTTTTGAACAACTTGACTCTCCGTCTTATAATTCATACAAGAACCTACGATGCCAATAACTAAAATGAATACAAATGTCTTTCTTTGAACACGAGGTTATGCTCTCGTTACAGCGGGTTAGGCTTTTCAGAAGGTCAGGCGGTCCGTAAAAATTTATCATTGATTACGTTGCACAACGATTTGACACTCTACTTTAATATTCATACCGTGAATTCACCTGGCTATAGTCAATACAGTTCAGTTGATATAATTCCTGAATACCTGGTCTTAAACTCGGAATCGCATGATCGGTTTAAGCTACTGATTTAGCTGGTCGTCTCTCACAGAAGTTGGCATCGTTCTCGAGCCGTTTGACAGTCGATCTTCAAATTCAATCATGAAATTATGGTGTCCGTCTCGAAAATGTATTCTAACCGGCATCTATGAATACGCGGATATACCCTCCTTACAGCGGGTTAGTTCTTCGGATGGTCAGGTCCTCTGTAACGCGTATGTGTTTATGCCAATTGGTAACGCCATCATACGTTTTGACGATCTAATTTAATATTCGGACCGAGAATTAAGGTATCTAATGCCAATACCCTTCAGCTGATTAACTGCTGGAATACCGGGCACCACTCTCGGAATCACAAGTATAGGTGAAGCTATCAACACAGCCGTTAGACTATGGAAGAAGCTTGTAACATTTTCGAACGGTTTGTCCTCGATCTTCTAATTCATACATGAAATTAAGGTGCCCGTCACTAAAATGTTTACAAATTTGTTCCTCTGAACCCGTAGTTATAATCTGGATACCGTGGATTAGGTACTCATAGGGTAAGGTATTCCTTGAAACCTCTGTCATTATGCCTATATGTAAAGTACTACAATGGTTTAACTCTGTACTTCAGTATTCAAGCCGTGAATAAAGATGTTGACTGCTTATAGTGTGCACCGGATTGATTCCTGGAATGCCTGGACTGACTAACGGAATAACAGGATATGTGAAGCAATTGGCATAGCCGTTCGACTCTCAAAGAGGATGGGATCGTTCGCGAACGGTATGACTCTCGATTAATCCGATCATACCTGAAAATGTGCAGTCCGTCTGCTAACTCGTCAATTAATTTGCTTCCGGGAACATTAAGCAAGACAAACGCTAGAGCGAGTTGGGTTCTCAGAAGGTAAGGTATTCGGTACCGTCCGAATTGGTTATGACCTCCTACCGTTTGTCGCTCTACTTTAAAATTCAATCCGTGAATTATGGCGTCTATTGCCAATACTTTTTTAGATAATTCTCTCCCGGTTTGGCTCACGGAATCAAAGGATTGGTGTAGAAATTGGAACAGCCCTTTGGTTCTCAAAGATAGTGGTATCGTGCTCGATCGGTTCGACTCTCGTTCTTCTAATTCCAACATGAAATTAAGCTTCACGTCACGCAACTGTACACTAATTTGTTTCTTTTACCACGATCTCATACCCTTGATGCAGCGGGATTCGTTCTAGAATGGTAACGTAGGCTGTAAAAAGAGTGACTCTAAAACAATTTGTACTGTTCTCCGACCATTTGACTTCCTATTTTAGTTCTCATGCCGAGAATTTAGGTCACTATTGCCGATGCTGTACAGCGGATGCACTCCTAGAATGCATGGTTTGCCTATCGGTATCACAGCGTAGTTGAAGGTATAGACGTAGCTGTGCCACTCGAAAAGAAGGTTCTTACGTTATCGAACGGTTTGCACTCGATATTCCTATATGTGCACGAAAATAATGTATCCGTTTTCTAAAATGTCTAATAAATTGATCACCTGAAAACTAGGGAACACAATCTATGCAGCGGGTTGTGTTCTCGCAATGTAAGGAATTGGGTAAATGGAATTACTTTATTCCAATTGGTAATATCCTCCGACAGTTGGACTCCCTATGTTAATATTCATACCGTGCAGCCTAGTGTATCGTATTAATAGTGTTCATTGGATTTAATCCCGGAATAACTTTATTGACAGGATAGGTGAAGATATAGACATAGCCGTTCGACCCTCAGGGAGGGTGCTAGCGTTGTTGATCGGTTTGACTATCGTTCTTCTAACTCGTACATGAAGTAATGATGACCGTAATTAAAATGTATGCTAATTCGTTCCTGTGAACATGCAGCTATACTCTCGATACAGCGGGCTAGATTTTCGGAGGGTAAGGTCTTCGCTGAAGCGATCGACTCTATACCAATTGGTAACGTTCTCCAACGGTTTGACCCTCGATCTTCTTATTCATACCTGAAATTAAGGTGCCCTCCACTAGAATATAAACTAATTTGTAACTCCGATCTCGAAGTTATACTCTCGATGCAGCGGGTTAGTTTTTCGGAGGGTAAGGTCGTTGCTAAAACGTTTGACACTATACAAATTGGTAACGCCCTCAAACAGTTTGACGCTCTATGTTAATATTCAAACTACGAATTAAGGTGTCTACTCCGAATACTGTTTAGCGGACTTACATCTCGGTTTTCCTGGGTTGACTCGCGGAATCACGGGGTAGGTGAAGTTATTCACTTGGCCGTTCGACTTTCAAAGGAGGCAGTAATATTCATGATCAGCCTGCCTCCCGATCTTCTAATCCATACACGAGACGAAGGTGCCCGTCACTAAAATGTCTTGTAACTTGCTTCTCGGAACACGAAGTAGGACCCTCAACATAGCGGGTTATCTTATCGGATGAAATGGCCTACGGTAAAAAGTTAGACTGTATACGAATGGGTTAAGTTCAACAACGAACAGTGAATAATGGTACGGCAGATCGAGCAACACTAGTGTATGTATGTAATTTCTTAGGACATGGTTTTGAACCGCAAGCAATTCTTTGTCATTTTTAAATTTATATACAAATACTGCCATTTACTGTTATGGTGATTACAAATTTTTTCGAAATTGTCAATTGTTAGTTGGAAAAATTATATTTCTGAACACAAGTGCCTTTGGAAATAGTTCAGTGCACGTTCATGACATCATTTTTTAAAATTTATTATTATTTTCTATGATTATCTGTACACGGACATACGCTGTTTGAGCCACACGTCTGGCGCTGTCTTATAGTAGCGTACGGCTGAACGGAGCGGAACTACTGGATGGACTTCCTCAGTTCCTTTAACTTTGATATTTTACCGTATGCATTCTTCCCAGTTCTCCATTTATTTATATACACTGTAATTTACTGTTACGATATTTTAGATTTTCTACACAATTTTCAATTCTTAGATCGAAATATCGTATTCCCTAGTAATCGTGTCTTTGGAATGATTTGTATGTACATACATGATAATATTATGCAAAATTCCTTATTATCTTATATGATTGATTGTATACGTACGTACGCTTCTGACGCGGTACTGCTGCAGTGGTCTTGTAGTTGGGTACGGCAGATCGGAGCGGTATACTGGATGGTTTTGTTCCAACTTTCTCATTTATTTACACATACTGTAATTTTATGTTACGACATTTTCGATTCCCATCGAAATTTTCAATTTATATTTTAAAGAATTGTTTTTTTTTCAGTAAATGTGACTTCAGAATTAGATGAGGGCACGATATGATATTATTGTGTTGAGCTTATTTTAATTTCATATCATATTCTGTATTCGTTCCTACGCTGTCGGAGCGATACCACTGGCGCTGCCTTGTTTTTGCGTACGGCAGGTTGGGCGACACTACAGGATGGTCTTCGTTAATTTCATTAACCTTGATTTCATACCGTATGCAATTTTTCCCAGTTTTCCATTTATACATACTTACTGTAATTTACTGCTATGATGTTTTCAATTGTTTCCATATTTCTTTATTCTTAGTAAAATGAATTGTATTCCTTAATAAAAGTGCCTATTACCTCCGCTCAGTCATCTTTTATGACAATAGTTTGGTAAACTTATTGTTCTTTCATATGATTGTTTCTGTATGCACCAACGCTTCCAGTGCGACACGACTGGATTGGCCACGTAGTTGGGTTCGGTAGATCGGAGCGACGCTACTGTATGGCATTTCCTCATCGTTGGCTTTGTCCCGTATGCACTTTCCCCATGTTTTCTATTTATATATACATAGCATTGTTAACAGTTATATTTTCAATTATATTCAAAATATTCAATTTTCAGTATATATAATTGTATTTCCTTGTAGCCGTGTCTTTTGAATTTGTAGGGAGTACGTTTGTGGCAATATTTTCATGAATTTGTTGTTGTATTATATGATTGTCTGCACATGAGCTTACGCTATCGGAACCACACGACTGGAGTGACCTTGCTGTTAAGTATGGTAGATCGCTGCGACGGAACTCTGCTCGTTATCGTATGCCTATCGGCGCTGCGGATCTATACGAACGGATTGACGGTGTACTTGTGTATGGAAGTTCGTAGAGGCACAACTGGGTAATATACCTTAATTTCTTTAACCTTGATTTTGCAACGCATCCGTTTATTCCCATGTTTTCTATTCATTTATATATAATCTAATTCACTGCTATTATTTCGATTTCTTTTCAAAATTATCATTTTTTAATTTAAGAAGCTGTATTTCACAGTTTCGGTCTCTTCCAAATTGGTTGAGTTTCCGCTTATGACAATGCATTGTTAAGCTTGTGATTATCTTATATGATTGTCTGTATACGTGCCTATGCTTTCGGAGCGTCACGGATGAAGTCGCCTTGCAGTTGCATTCGCTATATCGGTGCGACTCTACCCCATGATCTTCGATAAGTGTTCTAACCTTCATACTGTACCACATGCATACTTCCCAAGTCTCCCATTTATTTATACGTTCTGTAATTTGCTGTTATGAATTTTTCTATTTTCTTCGAAATTATAAATCCTTATTTTAAAAAATTGTGTTTCTTAGTAAAAGTGTCTTTGGAATTAGTTGTGTGTACGTTTATGACAATATTTTGTTAAGTCCTTGGGTATTTCATAGGATTTTCTCTATACGTATTTGCTTTTCCGTAGCGGCACGGCTGCTGTGGTCTGGTAGTAGCGTTCATTAGATCGTTCTGTCACTGCTGTATGGTCTTTGTATATAATTTTAAACTTAATATTGTACAATATTAATTCTTTCAGTCATGCATTAAATTTCATATGCTGTAATTCAGAGTTATGGTATGATCGATTTGTCATAATTATATATTTTTGTTTAGAGATTTGTAATTCTTAGTAAACGTGTCATTGGAAATAGTTGAGTGTACATATATGACAATTTTCTGACAAGCTTGTTGTTACATTAT
Source organism: Lasioglossum baleicum (assembly GCF_051020765.1). NCBI lineage: Eukaryota > Metazoa > Arthropoda > Insecta > Hymenoptera > Halictidae > Lasioglossum > Lasioglossum baleicum. Next base: position 24,508 of record NW_027469191.1, on the reverse strand, counting down.
ATGATTGTCTATATGCGTACCTACGAGTCCGGTGCGACATGGCTGGATTGGTTTTGCAGTTGCGTTCGCTAGATCTGAGCGACAGTGCCGTTAGGACTTTGTTAATTTCTTTGACCTTGATATTGTACCGTTTGCATTATTTCTGTGTTTTCTGTTGATGTGTACATACTGTAATATACGGTTTTGATATTTTAGATTTTCTTCAAATTTTCAAGGCTTTAATTTCAGAAATTGTATGGTACATGAAAAGTGCCTTTGGAATTAGTCGTGTGTACGTACATGTCGATAATTCTTTAAACTTATTGTTATTTTATATGACTGCATCTATACGTACCTTCGCTGTCAGAGCAACACAACTGACGAGGTCCTGTAATTACGTACCGCAGGTGGAAGCGGCAATGCTGGATGGTCTTAGATACTTTCTTTAACCATTATTTTATACCGTTTGCATTCTTTCGCAGCTTTCTACATATTTACAATTAGTGTTATTTACTGTTAAGGTATTTCCGATTTTTTTTTATTTCAAATTTTCAATCATCATTGTAAAAAATTGTATTCCTAAGCTAAAGAATCTTTGGAATTAGTTGTGTTTAGTTATATGACGATATTTTGATAGACTTACTGATATTATATATGATTGTCTGTATACGTACATACGATATCGGTGCAACACGACTAGCGATGTACTGTAGTTGGGTACGGCAGAACTGATCGGCACTACTGAATGGTCTCCGATTATTTCTATAACCATGATTTTGTACCGCATGAACTTGTTCTCAGTTTGCCATTTATTTATGCATTCTTAAATTTACTGTTATGATATTTTCGATTTTTCTTCAATATTTTCAATCTTTATCTATGAAAAATGTACTTCTTGTGAAAAGTGACTTTGGAATAATTTCAGCGAACCCGTATGACATTATTTTGTTCAATTAACTGTTATTTTGTATGATTGTCTGTGCATGTATCTACGCTGTTTGCGCGAGAGGACTGGCGAGGTCTTGTTGTTGCATACGACAGAACGGAGCGAGTCTACCGGATGGTCTTCGATAATGTTTTTAACCTTGATATTGTACAGCAAGTGTTCTTCCTCAGTTTTTAATTTATTTGCATATACTGTATGTTACTGCTTTGATGTTTTCACTTCTCCTACAAAATACAATTTCTGAGATAGAAAATTGGAGGGTTTGAATAAAATCGGAAATATCATAACACTGGATCACAAAATGTAGAAAAAAATAGTAAATATCGAAAGAATGCATTCGACACAATATCATGGTTAGAGAAATTAACGAAGATAATACTGTAATGTCGGTCCGATATGCCGAACGCCACTACAGGACCACTCTAGCCGTCTCGCGCATGACACGCAGGTACGTACGGAGACAGTCATATGAAGTAACAATAGGATTAAGATCATATATTCATAAAAGTACACTCAAATAATTCCAAAGACACTTTTACAGGAAGCGACAATTTTTAAAGTTACACATGCGATGTTTTGTAAAAAATCGGAAATATCATAGCAGTAAGTTACTGAACGTAGAAATAAACAGAAAACTGCGGAAGAATGCATACGGCACAAAATGAAGGTTAATGAAATTAACAAAGATCATACACCAGTGCCGTTTCGTTCTGCCGTACGCTACCACAAGGCCTCGACAGTCGTGTCCCTCAAACAGCGTTGGTATATATACAGAAAATCATATAGAACAACTAAAAGCTTACCAAAACATCGGCAAAAACGTACACTCACCTAGCGCCAAAGACACTATCACTAAGAATGACAATTCTTTAAAATGAAGATTGAAAATTTAGTAGAATGATGATAACATCATATCAGTAATTTGCAGTGTCTAAAGACAAATAGGAAACTGCGAAAGAATGCATACGGTACAATAATACGGTTAAAGATATTAACGAAATCCATCCAGTACGCCGCACCGATCATCCGAACGCAACTACAAGACAGCGCCTGTCGTGTATCGACGGATGCGTAGGTACTCATAGAGACAATCATATATTACCTCAAAGAGTTTAACATAATATTGTCATTAACGTACAGTCAGCTAATACCGAAGGAACTTCTACTATGGTATACAATTTCTTAAACTAAAAATTGATGATTCTGTAAAATATGGAAAAAATCATATCAGTGAATTACAGTATATATAAATAAATGGGAAACTGCAAAGAAATGCAGACGGTACAAAATCATGGTTAATGAAATTAACAATGGTCGTTCTCTAGAGTCGCTCCGATTTTCCGTACGCAACTACAAGACCTCGCCATTTATGTCGCGCCGGCAGCGTAGGTACGCATACAGACAATCATTAAATATGACAACAAATTTCACAAAATATTTCCTTAATGTTGGACTCCTTTAATTCCAAATGCACTTTTACAAAAAGTACAATTTTTGAAATAAAACATTGGAAATTATAAAAAGAAATCGTGAACATCATAACAGTAAAAAACGTTATATCGAAATAAATGAAAAAAAACCACAGAACGCTACGGTGGAATACTAAGGTTACAGAAATTAGCATGGACCATAGAGTAGTGTCGCTCCGATCCGCCGAAATCAACTGCAAGACCACTTCAGCCGTGATGCTCCGGTAGCGTACGTACGCATACAGACAATCATATAATACGACAACAAATTCAACAAGATATTCCCATAAACCTCAGCTTAACTGATTCAAAAGGAACTTACACTAAGAAATACAATTTTTTAAACTAAGAATTGATGATTTTGAAAATTCGATGATACCATAACAGTAAATTGCAGCACGTAGAAATAAATAGAAATCTGCGAACGAATCCATACCGTATAATCTTATTGTTAAAGTAATTAACAATGACCATGCAATATGCCGCCCCGATCTACAGCACGCAACTACAATACCACTTCAGCTACGTCGGTCTGGAGGCGTACGTCCTCATACAGCCAATCATATGAAGTATCAATGAGGGTAACGAAATAATATCGTAATCGTAGACTCCAGAAATTCATTATATAAGAAATGAAAATTTTGAAAAAGTCAAAAATATTATAACATTAAATGACATTATGTGTAAATAAATGGGAGAATTGGGGAAAAAATGCATACAGTTCAAATGCAGGATTAAAGAAATTAACGTAGAACGTACAGTAGTATCACTCCGGTCTCTGGAACGCAACTATACGCCCCGGGCCGTCCTGTAGCTCCGTCTGCGTACTTATGCAGACAATCATATCAAATAACAATATTTTTAACAAGATAATGTCATAAACGCGTACGCTCAACTAATTTCAAAGGCACTTTTACTAAGAAATACAATTTTTTTTACATGAACATTGAAAATTTCGAAGAAGATCGAAAATATAACAACAGTAAATTACAGTATCTGTAAATAAACAGAAAACTGGGACAGAATGCACATGATACAAAATCAAGGACAAGGAAATAACAGAAACCATACAGTAACGCTGCATCGATCTGCCGTGTACGACTACAAGACCTCGATAGTTGTCTTGCTCCGGCTGGGTAGGTACGTGTACAGACAATATTATAATATATCGTCAAGCTTAACAAAATACTGTAATAAACGTAAGTTCATCTAATTCAAAAGGAACTTTTACAAAGAAATGCAGCTTTCTAAAATGAAAAGTTAGAATTTTGTAATATATCGAAAATATCTTAATATTAAATTACAGTATGTATAAATAAATGGAAAACTGAGAAGCGATGTATTCTGTGCAATATCAAGGCAATAGTAATTTCCGACTACCATCAAGTAGATTCGTCCCCAACTTCCGAACGCAACCACAAGACGACTCCAGTCGTTTCGTGCCGGCAGCTTAGGTACATGTGGAGACAATCATATAATACAACAAGTAATATAACAAAATATTGTCACAAACGTATGCTCAACTAATTCCAATGGCACTTTTCATGTACGACTGAATTTCTGAAATCAAAAACATGAAATTTTGAGAAGAATATAATATATCATAACAGTATATTACAGTTGGTGTTCAGATAAAGAAATTAGTCTCCATTTCAGTGACGCGCACCTTAACTTCATGTGTGAATTAGAAGGTCGAACGTCAAACCTTTCGAGATCGTTACCATCTTCTTTTAGAGACGATCGGAAAAGTCAATAGCTTCACCTATCCTGTGATTCGGGGAGGCGAGCCAGGTATTCCTGAAGTAAATCCGCTGAAGAGTATGGTAAGTATACTGCTTAGTTCACCGTTCGAAGATTAAAAGCAGGCCGTCAAGCCAATGTAGAGCATTACCTATACGTGTAGGGTCAAACTTATTACAGAATGCCTTTCCCCCCGAAAAACGAACTCGCTGTATCGATAGCATAACTACTAGTTCAGAGATACAAATTAGTACATAATTTAGTGACGGGCGCCTTTATTGCGGGTATGAATAAGAAAAGCGAGGGTCAAACCGATCGAGAACTTTACCACCTTCTGTGAGAGACGAACGGCTATGCCAATAACTTCATCTATGCAGTGTTAGCATGAGTATAAGCAGGTATTCTGGACGTATCTCCGATGAACAGTACTGCCAATAGACACCTTAAATCGCGGGTTGAATATTATAGTAGAGCGTCAGACTGTTCGAGTGCGTTGCCAATTTGAGTAAAGTCGATCAACTTACTAGAGACCTTAAACTCCGAAGGCCTAACCAGCTGTATCGATGGTATAAGTCCGTGTTTAGAAGAACAAATTAGTAGACATTTTAGTGACGCGCACCTTAATTTCATGTATGGGAGATCGAGTGTCCAACCGGTCAAAGACGATACCATCTGCTGTGGGAGACGAACCTCTACATCATTAGCTTCCCCTGTCCAGTGGTTCGGAGAGGCCAACTAGGTATTCCTGGAGAAAGTCTGCTAACGAGTTTTGACAATAGATACCTTAATTGGTGGTTTGTATATTACAGTAGATCGTGAAACCGTTTGAGCGCGTTGCCAATTTCAATAACGTCAAACGTTTTACCGAAGGCCATAGCTTCCGCGAACGTCGCCGGATTCATAGAGAGTATAAGTTAGTTTTCACAGATAAAAATTTATATTCATTTCAGTGACGGCCACCATAACCTCATGTACGAATCAGAAGATCGAGGGTGAAACCTTTCGAGAATATCTTCGGTGAAGCGATTGACTTCATAGCAATTGGTAACGTTCTCAAACGGTGTGACGCTCCATTTTATAATTCCATCCGGGAATTAAGGTATCTATTGCCAATACGGTTCAGCGGATTTACTCGCGTAATGCCTGGTTGGACTTTCGGAATTACAGGATATGTGAAGCTATTGACTTAGCCGTGCGACGCTCAATGACGGAAGTAACGTTCTCGAATGGATTATCTCTCGACAAATCTAATCCTACATGAAAATGAGGTGCCCGTCTGCTAAAAAGTCTTCTAATTTGTTCCCGTGAGCACTAAGCATGACTTTCGCTACTGCGGGATGTGTTCTAGAAGGTATCATATTCGGTCAAAAGAGAGACTTTATACCAATTAGTAATGTGCGCCGACGGTTTGTGTCACCACTATAATATTCATACAACCATTTAATGTGTCTCTTGCCAATAATGTTCTGCGGATTCACGCCAGGAATACCTGGTTTATCTCTCGGAATTATAGGTTAGGTGAAGCTATTGACATCGCTGTTCGAATCTCGACGAAGGTGGTAAAGTTCTCGGACGGTTTGAAAATCGACTTTGCCATTCAAACATGGAATTAAGGAGCTCGTCACTAAAATGTATTAAAATATGATTCTTTGAACACGAATCTATGCTCTCGATGCAGCGTGTTTGGTTCTCGGAGGGTAGGGTCTTCGGTCAAACTTTTGACATTATACCAATAGGAAACGTTCCACAAGGGTTGGACTCTGTACTTCAATATTCAGAACGTAAATTACGGTGTTCATTACCAATAGTGTGCAGCTTATTGTGTCCCGTAATACCTGGTTTGGTTATCGGCATAACAGGATACGTGAAAATACTGACCTAGCTGTACGACTCTCGATGAATCTGGTAACGTTATCGAACGGTTTGACACTCGATCTTCTAATTCATAAATGAAACAGATGTTGTCCGTCTGCTAAAATGTCTCCTAATTTGCTTCCTTGAGCACTAAGCATGACATTCGCTACAGCGGTTTCGGTTCCAAGAAGGAATGGTATCTGGTAAGGGAATATGAAGTAATAGTAATTGGTAACGGTTTCCAGCGGTTTGACACTTTACATTAGTATTCATATAGTGAGTGGAGGTGATTATTGCCAATACTGATCAGCGAGTTTACTCCTGGTATACCTGATTTGCCTATCGGAACCACAGGACAGCAGCAGCTATTGACTTAGCTGTGCGACTTTCGAAGTATGTGATAACGATGTCGAAAGGTTTAACCCTCGTTCTACGATTTCATACATGAAATTAATGTGCTCGTCACTAAAATGTACCCTAATTCACCATCCGATCACGATGTTAGACTCTGGATGAGGCGGGTGACGTGCGCCGAAAGTAATATCTTCTGTAGAACGATTGGCTTCGTAGCAATTGGTAAGGATCTGAAACGGTTTGACGCGCTATTTCAATATTGAAACCGTGATTTAAGATAACTATTGCCAAAACCCTTCAACGGACTTATTTTCAGAATACCTGGTCTGTCTCTCGGAAAGACAGATTCGGTGTAGATATTGACGTATCCGTTCGTCTCTCGCAGAAGAGACAACGTTTTCGAAGAGATTGACTAGCGATTTCCTCATTCATCCATGAGATTAAAGTGCTCTTCATTAAAATGAATACAAATTTTCTTGTATAAACACGTAGTTATATCCTCGTCGCTGCGGGTTTGGTTCGCGGAAAGTAAGGTGTCCGGTAAGACGTTTGACTTCATACCAATTAGTAAAATTCTCCTTCGCTTTGAGGCCCTACTTTAATATTCATACCGCGAATTAAGGTGTCTATTGCCAATACTGATCAGAGGATTTTCTCCAGGAGTACATGGTTTATCTCCCGAAATCACAGGAAATATAACGCTATTGCCTTAGGCATGCGACTGTCAATAGTGGTGGTAACGTTCTCGGATGATTTGACCCTCCATTTTCATAATGATACTGATAATCATAGTGTCCGTCTCCGAAAGAGTCTTCTAATTTATTTCCTTGATCACTAAAAAAGATACTTGCTGCAGCGAGTTATGTTATCGGAAGGTAAGGTATCCGGTACAATGTTTGACCGTATACCAGTAGGTAGCGATCTACAATGATTCGAATCTCTGTGTTACTATTTATACCGTAAACTATTGTGTCCATTACCGACACTGCTCGGCGTATTTACTCCCGGAATATCTGGTTTGACTCTCGGAATTGCAGGATAGGTGAAGCTATTGACTTAGCCGTTTGAATCACAAATAGGGTGGTAACGTTCTCGAGCACTTTGATTTTCGGTTTTGCTATACCTACATGAAAATAAAGTGTCCCTCTGCAAAAATGTCTACTAATTTCACGCCCTGAATAACAAGCATGGCACTCGCTACAGCGGGTTTGGATTCTCGGAACGATAGGCATCCGGTATAAAGTTTGACTCTATACGAATGTGTAACGTTCTTCAATGATTTGACGTGTGACATTAATATCGAAACCGAGAATTATTGTGTCCATTGCCAATACTTTTCAGCGGATGTACTCACGGAATATCTGGTTTGACCTTCGAAATCACAACATAGGTGAAACTACTGATCCAGCCGCTCGTCCCTCAGAGCCGGTTGAAACGTTTTCGAACGGTTTGACCATCGGTCTTCTAATTCATACATGAAGTTACGGAGCCAGTCACTAAAATGTATGCTAATCCGTACCTCTGAATACGCAGCTATACTCTTGGTACAGCGTGGTAGCTTCTCGGCAAGGAAGGTCTTCGGCAAAAAGTTGGTCTCTATACCAATAGGCAACATTCTATTGCGGTTTGACAATATTCTGTAATATTTATACCTCGATCTGTGGTGTTTAATGCCAATACTGTAAGCTGGTTTGCTCCCGGAATATCTGGTTTGAATCGCGGAAACAAAGAACAGGGGAAGCTATTGACTTAGCCGTCCGATTCTCAAACAAGTTTGTAACGATCTCCAACGGATTGTGTGCAGTGTGAGTTTTATGCAGGAAAATGTGGTGTCCGTCTGTTATAGTACCTATAAATTTGTTTCCGTGAACATTAAGTTACCACTCGCTACAGTGGATTAGGCAGCTTGGAAAGCGGGGCCCTCGGTAAAAGTATGAATCTATGCGAATAGGTTAAGTTGTACAACCGTTTGTCGCTGTACTTTAATATTCAAGCAGTGAATTAAGATGTCTATTACCAATACTGTCCAGGGGATTTACACCCGTAATACCTGGTTTGTCTTTCGGAATCATAGGATATATGATGCTACTGACTAAACCGTTCGAACCTCAACGAAGGTGGTAACAATCTAGAACGGTTTGACCCTCAATTTTGCTATTACTACATGAAAACAACTTGTACGCCTGCTAAAAGTATACTAATTCCAACCACTGAGAACCATATTATACTCTCGATACAGTGGGTTAGGCTCTCGGTGGGTAAGGTCTTCCGTAAAACGTCTTACTTAATACAAATTGGTAATGTTATCAATCGGATTGACGCTTTACATTAATATTCAAACCGTGAATTAAGATGTCCAATGTAAATAGTGCACAGCGCATTGACACCAGGAATACCTGGTCTGTCCCTCGGAATAACAGGATGAGTGCACCAATTAGCATAACAGTTCGGCTCTCAATGAATGTGGGATCGTTTTAGGACTGTTTGATACTCGATCATTCCATTCATACACGACGATAAGGTGCCCGTCTGTAAAGATGTCTACTAATTTCTATCCGTGCGCACTATGCAAGACACTAGCGACAAGAGGATATGTTCTCGCAACGTAACGTATTCCTTAAGAAAATGACTTTATTCATATTGGTAATATTCTGCGACAGTTTATCTCTCTACTTTAATATTCACACCGTGAGTTAAGCTGTCTCTTGCCGATAATGCGCTGGGAACTTACTCTCGGAGTACCAGGTTTGTGTCTCGGAATCATAGGATGGGTGATGCTATTTACGTAGATCTGCGATTCTCAAGGAAAGTGGTAACGTTCTCGGACGGTTCGGCCCTCGATTATGCTATTCTTACAGAGAAATAAGGTGTCCGTCTGCTGAAGAATGAACCAATTTGTTTCCGCGAACAGTCAGATAAACACTCCCTACACCCATCTAGTCTTCTCGGATAGCGAGGCCTTCGGTAAAAGTTTGACTTTATACGAATACGTACTGTTCTACAAAGGGTTGACTCTGCACTTTAAAATTCATACCGTGAACTGTGGTCTCAATTAGCAATACTGTGCCGCAGATAGATTCCCGTAATTCCTGGTTTCCCTAGCGGAATATCAGGATAGGTGAAACTTTTGACATAACCGTTCGACACATGTTCACGGACAGGTTGGACTCTCTACCTTTATATTCATGCAGTAAAAAAGCGTGTCTAATGCCCTATTACACAGCGGGTTTAGACGCAGATTACCTACTACCTGAATCACAGGATTGGTGATGCCGGTGACTTATCCCTTCTACTCTCCAAGTAGGTGGCAACATTCTTGAATGGTTTGACATTCAATCTCCTGTTTCATATGTAAATTTAATTTTCCCGTCGCTCAAATGAAAACTAATTTGCTTCTCGAAACATGAAGTAATACTTTCGATACAGCGAGTTAGGTTCTCGGACAGTAAGGCCCTCCGAAAGAATACTGATCGTATTCAAATTGGAAATATTCACCGTCGGTTTGACTGTCTGCCTTAATATTCAAGCCGTGAATTATGGTGCGTATGGCCAATAACCTTCAGCGGCTGTATACCCGGAATTCCTGCTTTGACTGACGCAATCGCAAGATACGTGAAACTATAGACATCGCGGTTTGGTTCCCACAGAAGGTGACAACGTTCTCGAACGTTTTGACGCTCGATCTTCTAATCATACATGAATTTAACGTGACGTCCCTACATTATATACCATCGTGTTTCCCTAAACACGAAGTTACACCCTCGATACAGCGGGCTAGCTTCGCGGAAGATAAGGCCTTCTGTAAAAAGTTTGCCTCTATTGGAATATGTAACGTTCAACAACGTTATCACTCTGTACATCGAAATTCGAGTCGTAAATTAATGTATCTATTGCTAATACTGTTCTGCAGATTTACTCCCGGAATGCCGGGTCTGAACCTCGGTATCAGAGGACAGGTGAAGCTGTTGACTTAGTCGATCGACTCTCACAGAAGGCGGTAACATTCTCGAATGGTTTGACACTCAATCTTCTAATTCATTAGTGAAATTAAGGTGCTTGTCACTAAAATGTATATAATTCGTTTGACTCGTGGCATCGCAGGATGAGTCACGCTTTTGACATAACAGTGCGACTCCAACAGTTGTTGGGAACGTTCACGAACGGTTTGACACAAGATCCTCCTATTTATTAATGAAATTAAGATCGCAGTTTGCGAAAATGTTTACTTATTCGTTCCCGTGAACCCAAAGCAAGGCAATTGCTACGGCAGATTGCGTTCTCGGAATGTAAGGTATTGGTTATGAAGAATGACATTATTCCAATTCGTAATGCTCTCCGACGGTTTGACTCTCAACCTCAATATTTATGCCGTGAAAGTACGGTATCTATTGCCAATATTGTTCAGCGCACTTGCGACTAGAATAAGTTGTCTGACTCTCGCAATCACAGGATAGGAGAAGCTATCGACTTAGATCTGGGACTTTCAAGGCAGGTGGAACAGTTCTAAAACGGTTTTAGTCCCGATTTTGCTGTTCATACATGAAACAATCTTATGCGTTTGCTAAAAAGTCTACTAATTGGTTTCCGTGATCACTACGCATGATACTCGCTACAGCGGTTTAGGTCCTTGGAATGCAAGGTATCCGGTAAAGAGTTTGACTATATACAATTTTGTCGTGCTCTAGAACGGTTAGACTCACTACTTTAATATGCATACCGTGAATTGAGGTTTATATTGGCAATACTGTTCTACGGATTTACTCCTGGAATGCCAGGCTTGACTCTCGGAATCACGTCGATAGGTGAAACTGTTGACGCAGCCGTTCGGATCTCGATGAAGCTGGTAACGAGCTCGAACGCTTCGACACTCGATCCTCTAATTCATAGACGAAACTAATGAGCCCGTCACTAAAATGTTTACTAATTTGATTCTATGAACATGATGATATACCGACGATACTGCGGGGCTATATTCTCGGGAGGCAAGGTATCCGTTATAGAGTTATACGTTATACCAGTTGGTAGCATTCTTAAACGTTGTGACGCTCAACTTGAATATTCGTACTGAGAATTGAGGTGTCAACTGCCAATTATATTCAGGGGATTTACACCTGGAATACCAGGATTGACTCTCGGAATTACAAATACAGTTGATGTTATTGACTCAGCCGTTCGACTCTCAAAGAAGGTGGCAATGATCTCGTACGATTTGACACTCGTTCTTCTAATTCGTACATGAGGATAAGATGCCCGTTACTGAAAAGAATACAAATTTTTTTCTGTGAATACGATCTTATACTGTCGATGAAGCCGGCAATATTCGAGGAAGGTAAGAACTTCGGTCAAACGTTTGACTTTACAACAATTGGTAATGCTCTCAAGCGGTGTGACGCTCTACTGTATCATTCAAACCGCGAATTAAGGTGGCTATTGCCAAAAGTCTACAGCAGACTTTCTCCCGGAATACCTAGTTTGACTCTCTGATCCACATGGAACGTGAAGATTTGACTTATGCGTTCGTCTCTCAACGATGGTTATAACGTTCTCGAACGGTTTGCCCCTAGATCTCTTTATACATGAACGAAATTAAGGTGCACGACACTAAAATGGATACTAGTTTCTACCTCTGAATACGGTGTTATACTCTCGATACAGCGGAAAAGTTTTTCGGATGTTAAAGCATTCTGTAAGATGTGTAACCCTACACAAATAGGTAATGTTCTACATCTGCTTGAATCTATACTTTAATATTCATACCGTGAATTAAGGTATCTATTGCTAGTACAGTTCAGTGAACTTACTTCCGGAGTCCCTCATTCGATGCTCCGAATTAGTGGGTACATAAAGCTATTGACTTATGCGAGAGACGAACGGCGAAGTCAATAGCATCACGTATCCTGTGATACCAAGTGCAAAACAAGGTAAACCGGCATTAAATACTCTGAACTGTATTGATTATTCGTACCTCCAATGGCGGCCGGAATTTCAATGTAGAGAGTCAAACCGTCGGGGAACACTACCAATTGGTGTAAAGACATTCTTTTTACCCAATACCTTTCTGACCGAGAACCCCCCCCCCCCCCCCGCAGGGGCCGCGGTGGGCCTTTTGGTCCCATTGCAGTGTGGGTATGGCGAACCCGCTGTGTCTGAGTCGGCCGAACCTAGGCCGAGGTGAGCAAGCACCCCATTCAGGAAGTAAGATGACCTTGCGCGGGGTATGACCATTACGGCCCTGCACACACAGGTGCCTCAGGAACCGGTTCGAGCCCTGGGGTGGGCGGGCTTCGGTCCGTCGCCCCACCGGTTGCTTGGGTTGGCCTCGAGGGGGCAGTGGTAGGCCCATTTCGCGGGTCAGGGGGCCCCGCCATCGGACGGATATAGCCTCTACGGGTGAGATGCGTCAGATCGGCTAGGGCACTGGCCTGCAGAGTCAGTAGGGATTTAGAAAGGACCCGGCCAAACCAACATTGGCGCGTAGGGCCTGCAGTCTACGAGCTAATTGGTAGGTTGGTGGTAAGGTGGGCCACGGTCTGCGCTGATTGGGCGTATACCAATCGCACGCCCATAGAGGCCATGTCGATAAGCCCTAGTGGCAGGAACGGCACTTAAAATCCCCGACACATATTGACCGAGAACCCAGTCCGCTATAGCCATGGTCTCGCTCCTTTTTCTCGTGATCACATCAGTACACATTTTAGCAGATGGGCACATTATTTTCATGTATACATAAGGAGATTGCGAGTCAATGCTTGTGTGAACGATAACACCTTCTTTGAGCGTTGCACAGCAAAGTCAATAGCAGAAGGTATCCTGTGATACCGAGAGTCAAACCACGTATTCCAGGAATAGGTCCGCTGAAAAGTATTGGCATCAGACACCTCTATTCACGGCATGAATATTATAGTTGAGAGCCAGACCGTTGGAGGACATTACGAATTTCTATAAAGTAATTCTTTAAACGAATACCTTGCCCAAATGGAACCTAACCTGCTGCAGCGAGTGTCTTGCGTAGTGTTCAAGAAAATAAATAAGTAGACTCCTTTGCAGACGTACACCTTAATTGCATGTGTCAATAGGAAGATCTAGGGTCAAATCGTCCGAGATAGTACCAGCTCTTTGGAGAGTCACATGGCTAAGGCAGTAGCTTCACCTTTCCTGTGATTTCGAGAGATATACCATGTATTACAGGAGATAATCTGCTGATCAGTATCGGCAATAGTGGCCTTAATTCACGGTATAAATTTCAACGTATAACGTCAATCCGTTTGAGAATGCTACCAATTTGTATAAAGTCAAACGCTTTACTGGAGACCTTACCCTCCGAAAGTCTAACGCGCTGATCCGACAGTATAACGTGCAGTTCAGGGGCTGAAATTAGTATTCAAGTTAGGTAGAAGATCGGGTGTCAAACTGTTCGAGAACGTTACAGCCTCCTTTGAGAGCCGGTCGGCTAAGTCAATAGCTCACCTATTGTGTGATGCCGAAAGACAAACCAGATGTAGCGGGAGAAAGTGCGCTGTACAGTTTTGGCAATAGATACCTTAATTCTCGGATTGCATATTAAGGTGGAGTGTCAAACTGTATGAGATCGTTTGCAATTAATATAAAGTCAAACGTTTCCCCGAAGGACCTACCTTCCGCGAAACTCACCCTCCTCGTCCAGAGTATTACTTCATGTTCAGAGAAAAAATCATGGCATGGCAAAAATGGCATTCATGTGAGTTACGGGCATATTAAGTACAGGGATGAATTGAAAGATCGTGTGTTAAGGAAATTCAGAACATTACCGCCCGCTTTGATGTTCGAACGGCTAAGTCAATAGCTACACCCAGCCAGCGATTCCGAGAGTCAAGCCAGCTATTCCGAGAGTAAATCCGCGGAACACTATTGGTTACCGACACCTTCATTGACGGTATGAATATTAATGAAGAGAGTCAAACCGATGGAGGATATACCAATGCGCATAAAGTCATTCCTTTTACCCAATACCTTTCGAGATCCAAACCCGATATAGGGAGTGTCCTGCGTAATGTGCACGTAAACAAATTATTAGACCTATTAGCTCACGATCACCACATGTTTGTGTATAAGTATCATGATCAAGAGTCAAAGCGTTCGAGAACGTTACCACCTTTCTTGAGAGTCGCATAGCTAAGTTTACAGCTTCATCTATCCTGTGACTCCGAGAGTCAAACCTGGAAGTCCAGGAATATATCCGCTGAGGAGTATTGGCATTTGGTTCCTTATTTCACGGTTTGAATATTGAAGTACAGAGTCAAACTATGTATAACGTAAACAATTTGTATAAAGACAAACTTTTTACAGACGGCCTTATCTTCCGAGAGGCCTAACCATCAGAATCGGGAGTATAACATTGTGCTCAGAGGAACAAATTGTTGACAACAAATCGAAGGTTGAGTGGCAAGCCATTTGATGACGTTACCACCTTCTTGGATGGTCGAACAGCAATGTCACCAGCTTCACATATCCTGTGATGCCGAATATCAATCCAGATAAGTCGGAAGTAAAGGCGCTGTTCGGTATAGGCAATAGACAACACAATTCACGGTTTGAATATCAATGTATAGCGACCCACCGCTAGAGACCGTTACAAATTCCTATAATGTCAAAAGTTTTGAAGAAGAACTTATCCTCTCAAAAACTAACCCACTGTATCGAGAGTATAACATTGTGCTGAGTGGCACGAATTAGTGTACCCTTTAGCGACGAGCACCTTAATTTCATGCATGAATTAGAATATCGAGGATCAAGCCGTTCGAGAACGTTGCCACCTTCTGTGAGACACGAACGGCTAAGTTGATATATACGTATATATACTACCATGGGATGCCGAAAGTCAAACCAGGAATAGTAGGAGTACATCCGCTGCACAGCATTGGCAATTGACACATCAATTCTCGGTATGAGCAATAAATTAGGGAGTCAAATCGTGGGTGAACATTACCAACTGTTATAAAGTCAATCTTTTTACAGAATAAGTAACATTCCGAGAACGTATCCCGCTGAACCGAGAGTATAATACCGAGTTCAGAAGTACAAGCTAATATATATTTTAGTGGCGCGCACCAGAATTTCATGCATAGATTAGAATTTCGATGGGCAAACCGTTCGAGAACGTTGCCGCAATCTATGAGGTTCGAACGGCGAAATCAACAGCTACACCTAACCTGTGATTCCAAGTGTTAAGATACGTATACCTGGAGTAAATATTCTGTACATAATTGGTAATAGGCACCTCAATTCACGGTTTGAATATTAAAGGAGGCCGTCACGCCGATGTAGAACATTACGTATTCGTGTAGGGTCAAACCAGTTACAGAATGCCTTGCCGCGGAAAAACTGACCCGCTGTATCCAGAGTACAACACCGTGTTCAGAGAAACAAATTAGTATACATTTTTGTGACGGGCATCTTAATTTTCTGCATGAATTAGAAGATCAAGGGTCCAACCGTCCGAGAAAGTTACCTCATTCTTAGAGAGACGAACGGCTATGTCAATAGCAACACTTATCCTACAATTCCGAGAGACAAACCAGGTATTTAGTGAGTAAATGTGCTGAACAGTCTTGGCATTAGTCGCCTTAATTCTCGATATGAATATGAAAGAAGTGCGTCAATCCGTCTGAGGGCGTTCCCAATTGGTATGAAGTCAAACGATTTACTGAAAACCTTACGGTCCGAACGCCTCACGCGCCGTATCGGGAGTAAAACATGGTATTCAGAGGAAGGAATTAGTATACATCTTAGTGATGGGCACATTAATTTCACGAATGAATGAAATGGTCGCGAGGCAAACATTTCCAGAAACTTACCACCTTCCCTGAGATTCGCACAGCCTTGTCAATAGCATAACGTTCCCTGTGATTCCGAAATTCAAGCCAGATATCGATATGGTATATGCGCTAATCACTATTGGGAAAAGACACCTCAATTCACTGTATGAATATTAAAGTACAGAGTCGAACCGTTACAGCACGTTACCTACAGGTATAGACTCAAACATCTCTCAGATGGCCTTACCTTCGAGATGCTAACCCGCTGTATCAAGAGTATATCTACGTGTTTTGCGAAGCACATTAGTATACAACTTAGTGACGGTACCTTAAATACATGCATGAATTAGAATATCGATGGTCATACCGTTAAAGGACTTTGCAATCTTCTGTGAGAGACGAACCGCTAAGTCAATAGCTTTTCCAATCCTGCGATTCCGAGAGTCAAACCAGGTACTCCGGGAATAAATCTGCTGAACAGTATTGGTAATAGATACCATCATTCACGGTTTGGATATTAAAATAGTCCGTCAAGCAGTTTGAGAAAGTTAGCAATTGCGACAAAGTTAAAAGCTTTACCGAGGACATTACCCTACGAAAAACTGGCCATCTGTATCGAGAGTATAACTTCGTGTTCAGAGAAGGAAATTAGTATTCATCTGAGTGACGGGCACGTTATCTTCATGTCGAATTAGAAGATCGTGGGTCAAATCGCTCGAGAACGTTATCACCTTCTGTGAGAGACGAAGGGCTATGTCTGTAGCTTCACCTATCCTGTGACTCGGAGAATCAAGCCAGGTATTCTGGGAGTCCATCCATTGTGCACTATAGGCAATGGACACCTCAGTTCACGGATAGAATGTTATAGTACGGAGTTAAATATTTGCAGACCGTTACATATTTCGATAATGCCAAGAGTTTTACAAAAAACCATACCCACCGAGAGCGTAAGCTGATTTGTGTAGAGTATTACTTCGTACTCAGGGATACAAATTAGTATACATTGCAGTGAAGTGCACCTTATGTTCATGTATGATAAAGAAGATCGAGGGTGAAACCGTTCGAGTACGTTAACA
This sequence comes from Lasioglossum baleicum, assembly GCF_051020765.1. Classification (NCBI taxonomy): domain Eukaryota; kingdom Metazoa; phylum Arthropoda; class Insecta; order Hymenoptera; family Halictidae; genus Lasioglossum; species Lasioglossum baleicum. The sequence continues at coordinate 7,296 of NW_027469191.1, read as the reverse complement.
ACTTCTTCGTAAAATCGCACATATAAAAAAATAGCTTCACCACTACTGCGGTTCCGAGAGCCATATTAGGTTTACCAAGAGTATATCCTCCAAGGAGTATTGGCAACGGACACCTTAATTTATGGTTTCAATATTAAAGTTAAGCGTGAAAATGCTTGAGGACGTTACCTGTTGGTACAAAGTCAAGTACTTCACCCCTGGCCTTACCTCCGAAAAACAGACCCGCTGTATCGTGAGTATAACGTCGTGATCGGGAAAGAAATCAGTATTCATTTGAGTGTCGGGCACCTTAACTTCATTTAGGAATTAGAAGGTAGAGAGTCAGATCCTTCCAGAACGATCCCACCTTCTTTGAGAAACGCATAAATAAGTCAATAGCTTCACGTATCCTGTTATTCCAAGTGTCAAGCCATGTACTCCGCGAGTAAATCCGCTGATCAGAATTGGCATTAGACACCAAATTTCACAGTATAAATATTAACATACAGAATAAGTCCGATTGCGAACGTTATCAATTGGAGTAATGTCAAACGCTTTACTGAATCTCTTACCCACCGAAAGCCTAACGCATTATATCAAGAGTATAACATCGTGGAACAAGTTACTGTATATTTTAGTGACGAGCACCATAACTTCATGTATGAATATGAAAATCGAGAGTCAAACCGTTCAAGGCCGTTACCACCTTCCATGTGATTCGAACAGCTATGTCAATAGCTTCACCTGTCCCGTAATTCCGAGAGTCATCTCGGGAAAACCGAGGGTAAATGCACGGTGCGAATATTAAAGCAGACCGTCACGCCGTTGTAGAACATTACGTATTGGTGTAGGGTCAAACTACTTACAGAATTCCTTATACCTCGAAAAACTATCCCGTTGTATCGAGAGTATAACTTTGTGTCCAGAGAAGCAAATTAGTAATGATCTTAGTGACATGCACCTTAAATTCATGTATGAATTAGAAGGTCGAGTGTCAAGCGGATCGGGAATTTGACCACCTTCGGTGGGAATCGAACGCCTCAATCAATAGCCGCATCTATCCTGGGATGCCGAGAGTAAAACCAGGCATACCGGTAGTAAATCGGCAGAACAGAATTGGCAATAGACACCTTAATTCACGGATTCAATACTAAAATATAGCGTGACACCATTTGAGAACTTTAGCTATTGGAATCAAATTAAAACTTTTACCGGTGTCCTTACCCTCCTAGATCCTAACCTTCAGAATCTTGAGCATTATTTCTTGTCCAGTGAAACGAATTATTACACAGATTAGTTGCGGGCACCTTAATTTCATGTATGAATTAGAATATCGTGAGTTAAACGTTTCGAGAACATTACCACCTCCATCGAGAATCGAACGGCTACGTGAATTGCTTCACCTATCATATGATTCCGACAGTCAAATAAGGTATTGCGGGATTAAATTCGATGGACAGTCTTGGCAATAGACACCTCAATTCAGTGTATGAATATTATGGTGGAGAGTCAAACCATCGGAGGATATTACCAATTCGAATTCAGTCATTCTTTTTGCCGAATACCATAACATCCGAGAACCTAACCAGCTGTAGCGAGTGTCCAGGTTAATGTTCACGGAAACAAATTAGTAGACATACTAGCAGATGGACACCACATTTCCATGTATATATATCACAAGGCAGAGCCAAACCGATCCAGAACGTTACCACCTTCTTTGTGAAATCGTACGTATAACACAATAGCTTCACCTATCCTGTGGTTCGAAGAGTCCAACCAGGTATTCCGGGTGTAAATCCACTGTACAGTGTTGGTAATGGACATCTTAATTCACTGCTCGAATATAAAAGTTCAGCGTCAAACGGCTGTAGAGCTTTATCTATTCTTATAGATTCAAACTTTTTAATGAGGGCCTTACCTTCCAAGCAGCCTAACCCGCTGTATTGAGCGTCCTGCTTAATGTCCACGGAAACAAAGTGGTCGGTATTCTAGCAGACGGACATCACTTTTTCGTGCATAAATATCAGAGTCGATAGTCGCTTCGTTGGAGAATGTTACAGACTTGTTTGACGGTCGGACGGCTAAGTCAATGGGGTCGCCTGTCCTGTGATTCCGAAAGTCAATCCAGGTGCACCAGGAGTAAATCTTCTCAACAGCGTTGGAAATAAACGTGCTCAATCAAGTGGTATGAATATTAAGGTAGACAGTCTAACCGTTCGTAATCATTACCAATTGGTATATGGTCAATATTCTTACGGAAAACCTTACTGTCCGAGAACGTAACCATCTGTATCGATAGTATAACTTCGTGTTTCAAGATTCAAATCAGTATTCACTTTAGTGACGGACAACCTAATTTGATGTATGAATAAGACGAGCGACGGTCAAACCCTTCGAAAACGTTACCCCATATTTGAGAGTCCAACGTCTACGTTAATAGCATCACCAGTCCTGCGGTTCCGAGAGTCAAACAGGTATTCCGGAAGTAATTCCACTGAGCAGTATTAGCAATGGATTCCGCAATTCTCGGTATGAATACTAACGTATAGAGTCAACCCGTTTCAGATCGATACCTGTACGTATTGAGTCACACTTTTCCCGAAAGCCATACCTGCGATGAGTCTACCCCGCTATGTCGAGAGAATAACATCGTGTTCAGTGGATCAAATTACTATAAATTTTAGCGTCGGGCACATCAGATCCACGAATACATTCGTAGGTCGATTGTGAAACCGCTCGAAAATGATACCACCATCTTTGCGAATCGAAAGGTTATACCAATAGCTACACATATCCCATGATACCGAGAGTCAAACGAGATATTACGGGAGTAAATGCACTGATCAGCATTGGCGTTAGATATTTTAATTCGCGAAGTGAATATTAAAATAGCGCTTCACACCGTGCGATAACGATACTAATTGCTATGAAGTCAAACGTTTTACAGAAGATCTTGACCTGCAAGAACCTATCACGCTGTATCGAGAGTATGACTTCGAGATCAGAGGAACAAATTGGTTTTCATTTCTGTGTCGAGCACCTTAACTTCATGCATGAATTAGAAGATCGAGTGTGAAGCCGTTGTAGGACTGTACAACCTTCTGGGATAGACGAACGGCTTAGTCAACAGTTTCTCCCGTAGTCGTGATTCCAAGATTCAAACCGGCGATTCCAGGAGTAAGACCGCTGAACAGTATTGGCAATAGGCACCTTAATTATCGCTTTTAATATTAAACAAGAGAGTCAATCCATGGGAGAATATACCCAATTTTTATATGGTCATACTTGGCCCGAATACTTTGCCCGAATACTTTGCCTTCGTAGAACTTAACTCGCTGTATAGAGTGTCATGCACAATGTCCACGGAAACCAGATAGTAGTCCTTTTAGCAGACGCAGAGCTTTGATTCATGTAGGAATAGCAAAGTCGACAGTCAAACCGTTGTAGAACGATTCCACCTTATTTGAAAGCCACACATATAAGTCAATACCTACTCCTATCCTGTGATTGCGAGAAACAAACCACGTATTTTAGGCGTCAATGCTCTGAACAATATTGGAAATGGATACTCTAATTCACGGCATGGATATTAAGGTTGAGAGTCATACCGTCGGAGAACATTTCCAATTGGAATAAAGTAATTCCTTTTAACAAGTGCCTTACATTCGGAGAACGCTAGCGGCCGTAGCGATTGTCTTGTTATGGGATCATATGAACGAATTAGTAAACATTTTATTGGACGAAGACCTTAATTTAAGTATCAATAGGAATATCTAGTTTCAAGACGTCCGAGAACGTTACCAGCTTCTTCGAGACACGCTCGGCTAAATCAATAGATGTACCTATACTTGTGATTCCGGGAGTCAAGCCTGGCATTCCAGGAGTAAATCCGCTGAACGCTATTGGCAATACACTCGTTAACTCACGGTATGAGGTTAAGTAGAGAGTCAAGCCGTAGGGTAGCATTACTAATTGTTGTAAAGTCATTAATTCTACCGAATGCACTTCCATCCTAGAACCCAGCCCACTGAAGAGATTGTCTTGCGTATAATTCACAGGAACAAGTTAGTACACACTTTAGCAGACGCACACGTTATTTCCAAGTATGAATAGCAAAATCTAGAGTCAGACCATTGGAGAACGTTACTACCTTCTATGCTAGCCGCACAGCAACATCAATAGCTTCACCTATCGTGTGATTCAGAGAATCAAACCACGTTTTCCGGGATTAAATCCGCTGAATAGTGTTGGCAATAGATACATTTATTCCCTATTTGAATATTGATGCAGAGCGTTACCAATTGGTATAAAGTCAAACAATTGACTGCAGACCATACCCGCAGAAGAATAAACCCGCTCTATCGAGAGTATAACATGGTGTTCAGAGGACCAAGCGAGTACACATTTTAGCGCCGAGCACCTTAATTTCGTGAATGAAATAGAAGATCGAGGATCAAGCGGTTCCAGAACGTTACAACCTCCTACGAGGAACGAATGGCTAAATCAATAGCTGCACCTATCCTGTGATTCCAAAAGTCCAATCAGGTATTCCGCGAGAAGAATTGCACTTCAGTGTGGGCACTGGGCACCCTATTTCGGGATATAAATATTAAAGTAAACAGTCAACCCGAATAGCTCATTACCTATTGGTAGAGTGTAAATCTTTTAAACGAAGTCCTTACCACCCGAGAACCTATCCCTCTGGATCTAGATTATAACTATGTACTCAGACAAGCAAATTAATATACATTTTCGTGACGTGAAGCATAATCTTATGCATGAATCAGAAGATGGATTATCAAACCGTTCGAGAACGTTACAGACGTCTTTGAGAGTCGAACGGCTAAGCCAATAGCTATTCCCAGCCTGCGATTCCAAGAGGCAACTCAGGTATTCCGGGAGTAACTGCGCTGGACACTATTGGTAACAGACACCTCAATTCACGGCTTGAATATTAAAAGTGAGCTTCAAAACGATTGTGAATGTTATCGATTGTTGAAAAGTCAAACGTTTTACCGAAGGCTGTGCCATCCGCGATCATCACCCGCGTCATCCAGAATATACCTTCGCGTTCAGAGAAAGAAGTTAATATTCACTTCAGTGAAGGGCACCGGAATATCATTGATGAAATAGAAGATCGATGGTTAAATCATTTGTTGACGACATTGTCACCAGCTTCACATATCCTGTGATGCCGAATATCAATCCAGATATGCCGGGAGTAAATGCGCTGTTCAGTATTGGCAATAGTCACCACAATTCACGGTTTCAATATTAAAATAGAGCGACGCAACCTGTGAAAACGTTACTTATTCCTCCTAAGTCAAATGTTTTACCGAATGCCTTAACATCCGAGAAGCTAACCCGCTGTATCGAGTGTATAACTGCGTGACCGGGGAAACACAATTGTATACAATTTATTGGCGTCACATTAAATTCATGTGTGAATTAGAATATCGAATGTCATAGCGTTCGAGGACGATACCATCCTCTTTAAGAGTCGAACTGCGAGGTAAATAGCTTCACCTATCCTGTAATTCCGTGAGACATACCAGGAAATCCGGACGAAATTCCGATGAACAGTTTTAGCAACAGACGTCTTAATTCACTGCTTCAACAGTAAAGTAGTGCGTCGAACCGTTTGAGAGCGATACCAATTGGTACAAAGTCAATTGCTTTACCACAGGCCATATCGTCCGCGAACCTCTCCGGCTTTGTCCAGAGTATAAGTTCGTGGTCACAGAAAGATATTAGAATTCAGTTCAGTGACGGCCACCTTGTATTCATGTATGAATTGTAGGATCGAGGGAGAAACAGTTCAAGAACGTTACCACAATCTTTGACAATCGAAAGGCTAAGCCAACAGCTTCACCAATCCTGTCATTCTGAGGGTCAAACAAGGTAATCTGAGAGGAAATCGGCTGCACAGTATGGCATTAGGTACACTATTACGCAGTTTGAATAATAAAGCCGTGAGACAAACCGTGGAAGGACGTTGGGTACAGTTATAGAGTCAGATTTTTAAAGACGGTCCTAGCTTACGAGAAGCTAACGCGCTTTCTCGAGGGTACGTCTTCATGTGCAGAGATGAAAATTATTATATTTTTTAGTGCCGGGCATCCTAATTTCATGTATGAAATAGAAGATCGAGGGTAAAACTTTAGAAAACAATACCACCTTCTGTGGGAGTGGAATAGCTAAGTTCAAAGCTTCACATACTTTGCATTACCGAGAATCAAACCATGTATTACGGGTGTAAATCCACCGAACAGTTTTGCAATAGACACCTTAATACAGTGTATGAATAATAAAGTAAGGACTCAAACCGTCGGAGAAAATTACTCATTCGTATAAAGACATTCTTCTTTCCGAAAACCTTACCTTAAAAGAATCTAACACGCTGCTGCCAGTGTCTCACTTATTTTTCACGGAAACAAATTAGTAGGAATTATAGCAGAGGCACACCTTATTTTCATGTATGAACAGAATTGTCGAGTGCCAAACCGTTCTAGAACGATCCCACCTTCATGAGGGTCGAACGGCTATGTAAATGGCTTCACCTGCCATGTGATTTAGAGTGCCAAACTTGGTATTCCGAGAGAGAGTCCGCGGAAGGGTTTTAACAATAGACACCTTAATATGCGGTTTGAATGTCGTAGTATAGCGTCATACCGCTTGAGAGCGTTATCTTCATGCATGAAGAAGAAGATCGATGGTCAGTCCGATCGAGAACGATACCACTTCCTTTGCGAGTCGAACGGATAACTCAATAGCTGCACTTATCCTTTGATTCTGAGAATCAATCCAGGAAATCCGAGAGTAAATCCGCTGAACATGGCAGCAATAGATACCTTAATTTTCGCCGTGAATAATAAAATAGAGCGTCACACCGCGTGAGGACGTAATTAATTGGCATGTGGACATACGTTTCGCCGAATACCTTACCGTCCGACGAGCTATCCCGTCGAACCGAGAGTTTAATATCGTGTGGGGTGGAACAAATTAGAATACGTTGTAATGATGAGCAGCATAAATTCATATATGAATTAGAATATCGATGGTCAAACCGTTCTAGCACGAGAACGGTACCAATTTGTATCGAGTCAAATCTTTAACCAAGGCCTTACGTACCGTGGATCTAACCCGCCGTATCGAGAGTATAACAGGTTGCGCAGAAGACCAAATGAATATACATTTAAGTGCCGTGCACCCTAATTCCATTATTCAAATAGAAGATCGAGGGTGAAACATTTCCAGAACGTTACCACCTTCATTGAGGATCGAACGGTTAAGTCAACAGCTTCACCTGTCCTGTAT